>NW_021850886.1:0-853 GCF_003651465.1 Formica exsecta
AGCCGGAGGTACCGCCCGCGACGGGACTTTGTCGATTTTCGCCTTCTCGTACACCGGAAGAACCGCCTGCGAGCGACTCAGTACGTGCTCGAATGTCCGTAAGCCGGAGGTACCGCCCATAACGGGATTTTGACAATTTTTATCTTTCAGTACACCGGAGGTACCGCCCGCGAGCGACTCATTACGTGCTCGAACGTCCGTAAGCCGGAGGTACTGCCCGCGACGAGACTTTGTTGATTTTCGACATTTCGTACACCGGAGGTACCGCTTGCGAGCGACTCAGTACGTGCTCGATCGTCCGTAAGCCGGAGGTACCGCCCGCGACGGGACTTTGACGATTTTCGACTTTTCGTATACCGGAGGTACCGCCCGCGAACTAACTTTTAATGTTTTTTATAATCCTTACAATGTTTTTTCGCCTAACAATGTTTTTAACGACGTTTTCTCGCCTTTCGTTCTCAGTGATAAAGTCTCGAGCGCGTGGGTATTTCGAGGTTTGCACTCATAAGCGGCCGTGCGTAGTACCGTGCGTCGCCGACCGCCTGGCCGCTCGGTTGGGTAATATAAGAGGTACGTCGCGCTCGGCGCGTCGAACCGAACCGAAACGGACGGACGGGCGGTTGCGCGTTCTTCGCGCGGCTCGCACGCTTCGTGCGTTGATGAAAACGCAGAACGATGAAAACGAACGGCCCAGTGAGGTGTATTACGATTTAAGAGGAAAACGGCGTTCGTTGAGCTTTATCGGACAGAGTGTCCGAGTAACGTCTCTAAGAGGGAAGAGACTACTGTGTTTCACGCTCTCGTCGACAAAGTTTCGACGCTCGCGCTCGCTAAGCCGAGCCGAGCCGAGCCG
>NW_021850886.1:2159-2273 GCF_003651465.1 Formica exsecta
CTCAGTACGTGCTCGAACGTCCGTAAGCCGGAGGTACTGCCCGCGACGAGACTTTGTTGATTTTCGACATTTCGTACACCGGAGGTACCGCTTGCGAGCGACTCAGTACGTGCT
>NW_021850887.1:0-2477 GCF_003651465.1 Formica exsecta
TTTTGAAAGAAAAGGGGTGTACGGGTGGTCTAGGACACCCTATATTATACTTTTTTAGTTTGTTATGTTTCGCGAATACAAGTTACTTGCGTAAAAATAAATCATTGTTTCGAAATTCTTTGATTTGAAAGTTACAGACAATTTTTTGCGCTATTTCTAGTTCTCTCTTCTCTACGTTGTAAAGCAACGTAATAATTTTTTACAAATTTATTGCGTTCTTGTTAACGGAAAACGCGGACTGAAAAATTTCAAGTACGAAGAAAGCGTGATACGAAATGAAATGTTGCATAAATTCGCGCATCAAACTAGTATTTCACGTAGAAATAAATTACCAACGTAATGCAGCATTTTGGAAACCGGCATTTTTTTTTAAATTAGTGCTTTAGCTATTATGCTATGACAGATCTATTGACGTTCAATGACGAGATAAATGATAATGACAATTTTAACTAAACGCAACGATCGATCTCAATATTAATTAAAACATTAGTACACGACATCTTCATCTTCGCGAACAATTCTGCCGGGGGAATTAGGATCGGAACCAAAAGAGAAGATAAAAATATAAATCGTACATACAAAAAATAACTTCCTGGCCTACCATCCGGGGAGTTCTTCCTCTCGGGATGCTTGTTTGAGCGAATTCTTGCGTTTACAATCTAATTTTAATTGCTGACTGCGATATTTTTTATATATTTTTTTATGTATTCATGTATTTATTATTTTAATTGCGCTGAAGATGGCCACAAAAAAAGGGCCGAAACGTTCGCCTTCATATTTGTATGTTGATTCGTATCACTTTTTACTTGCTTTAATTTGATATTTGTCAATTGCCTTCACACAATTAATAAATCTCTTAACGTGATACTTGTGGCTCATATTGCCTCTTTATTTACTTATATTTATAAATCGTACATTTTTCTATAATTGACTTTTAATCGATTTTATATATTTTTTTATTATTATTTTTGTTCTTTTGTCTATATGTCTTGTTTTATTATATTTTTAAAAGAAAACGTTTTAAATTTTTTTAAATTATATCAGTTATTAATTAATTATGTTTATTTAAACTGCTAAAAAATTACCGTTTTTTAAAAAATGTGAAAAAAGACGCCAAGTGCACGCGCACAAGCGCCTTTTCCTATAAAAAAAATTTATACAAAATAGTATTATTTCAATTTGTTGTAAAAAATTCTTATACAAAATAATTATTTTAATACAAAAACACTGTCATATTGAAACTTAAAAACTGTTTTACAAAATAGTTGTTTTATTTTCTACAAAAATAGTGAGATATACGATAAAAATATTGTGCCAACTAATAAAAATTTATGTTACAAAATTCATTTATTATTATTTCTAATATTAAAAATTGCAATGTGATTAAAATAGTGGAATATATTTAAATGAAAAAAAATTTTTAATTGAAAAAACAAATTTAAGTATAAAAAAACTTTTTAATTAGAGAAAAACTTGACGCTGCTAAACTGAACATATGATAATTAACGTATTATTTACATTTTGAATTTAGCAGCGCCACGCTTTTCTCTAATTAAAAAGTTATTTTATACTTAAATTTGTTTTTTTAATTAAAAATTTTTTTCGCTAAGATATATTCCATTATTTTAATCACATTGCAATTTTTAATATTAGAAATAATAATAAATGAATTATAAATTTTTATTAGTTGGCGCAATATTTTTATCATATATCTCATTGTTTTTGTAGAAAATTAAAACAATTTTTTAGTTTGAATATGACAGTGTTTTTGTATTAAAATAACTATTTTGTATAAGAATTTTTCACAACAAATTGAAATAATACTATTTTGTATAAGTTTTTTTCATAGGAAAAGGCGTTTGTGCGTCTGCACTTAGCGCCTTTTTTTCACTTTTTTTTAAAAAAGGTAATTTTTTAGCAGTTATATCATTTTTTTTGCTATGTGTTATATATTATCTTATTTCTGCTTACATGCAGTCAGAGAAAATAAATACTAAAAAATTACCTTTTTTTAGAAAAAGTGAAAAAAAGGCGCCTAGTGCACGCGCACAAGCGCCTTTCGCTATGAATAAAACTTATATAAAATAGTGTTATTTTAATACAAAAACACTGTCATATTTAAACTAAAAACTGTTTTACAAAATAGTTGTTTTCATTTTCTACAAAAACAGTGATATAAAAATATTGCGCCAATTAGTAAAAATTTATATTACAAAATTCATTCATTATTATTTCTAATATTAAAAATTGCAATGTGATCAAAATAGTGGAATATATTTAAGTGAAAAAAATTTTTAATTAAAAAAATTAATTTAAGTATAAAATAACTTTTTAATTAGAGAAAAACTTGGCGCTGCTAAATTCAAAATATAAATAACACGTTAATTAGATTAGCATATATTCAATTTAGCAGCGTCAAGTTTTTCTCTAATTAAAAAGTTTTTTTATACTTAAATTTGTTTTTTCAATTAAAAATT
>NW_021850887.1:11930-18261 GCF_003651465.1 Formica exsecta
TCGTCGATTGAAAGTTAGGCATCGAATGTTTCAATTTTGAACAAAAAAAAATTTTCACATTGAGACTTTCCATTCATATTACGTTTACGATACATGTAGAAAAAAGATAAAGACACTTTTATTATATAATTTAAACCCAAGGTATCGATTAAGCCTATTAAAAATATGATCAGTTCAGCCGTTATTGAGGTCCAATAAATCTAAGGTATCTCAACTAGCCGACTCGCGTATAGATACCCGGGGTGCCTCGCTGTTGCTGCGCGTGACTTGGCGCGAGACACTACCGTGTCTCTTGATATCTATTATATTTCTGAATTATAAAAAGCAACCCTTTTATTTCTTTGATTGGTACATATACTATATGTTTGTACCATACTATAAATTACCTAACTAATCTATCTCGTAAATACGTAGAATACACACATCATAACTTATATAATTTATATTATATTATAACTTATATTATAATAACTTATATTGTAACTTTATATGTAATTTAAAAAGTGATAGATGTTATGTTTCTTTTTTTAAATATTTAAGATCTTAATCTTATATTGGTATGAAAATGATAGATGTTACGTTTCTTTTTTAAAAATATTTAATATTAGAATAAACCTTGCTAATTATATATAAAGATATAATATAAGTTATAATATACAGTGTGTGTCGAAAGTCTGGATACACTCAAATATCTCGTAAACATTGCATTTTTATATTTTAGTTTTAAATCAAAAATAGGTTTGGGTTAGGTTTACATTTTTTGAAGACATAACCCAACTTCTTAGGTTGAATATGGAAATAACAAAAATATATATGAAAATATTAATCTATTTTATCCTCAAATACATATTTAATAATATTTATAATTTAAGAAAGAAAGATTATCTTAAAAATGTTGAAAAAATGATATCTCTTTGAAATCCAGAGCACGCAGTGGCACGCAGTTCACACTAGAACACAGGGTCTCTAGTTCACACGTACGTTGCTTGCGCATGTGTGCGGCTTTCGTAAAATATCTTAAAAAAAATGATATCTCTTTGAAATCCAGAGCACGCAGTGGCACGCAGTTCACACTAGAACACAGGGTCTCTAGTTCACACGTTCACACGTACGTTTGCCCTTTCTGCCAAGCCGTTCTGCTGTGGATTATAAGGAATGGTAGTTTGATGTTTTATTCCTGAATTTTTAAGTATTTCTGTGAACTCGCTACTTAAATATTCCCTTCCATTGTCTGTACGCAATATTTTTATTTTACGTCCGGTTTGATTCTCTACTAATGCTTTAAATTCTTTAAATTTATTACATGCATCGCTTTTATTTTTAATAAAATATACAAACATCTTTCGCGAATGATCGTCGACGAATGTAATAAAATATTTAGCTCCACCTATTGATTCGACTGACATAGGTCCGCATAAGTCGGAATGTATAAGATCTAATAATTTCTCCGCTCTTTTACCGCTTATTTTAAAAGGTAATTTATTTTGCTTACCCCCAACGCAAATCTCGCATATTTCTTTACTTACATTTATTCTTGTTAGTCCATACGCCGGTTTTGTTTTGAGTTTCAACATAGATTTTCGATTCAAATGTCCTAACCTTTGATGCCACATTAGCTCACTGGTAGTGTTTACAAACAGCGCCTTATCTTCAGGTGAAGTCATTATGTACACTCCGTCCTGTCGGTGTCCTTTGGCTGCTACCTCCTTTGTTCTTTCGTTCACCACAGCAAATCCCTTCTTGTCGAAAATCACTTGATATCCTTTGTCTGTGACCTTGCTAACAGACAGAAGATTTGCAGCTATCCCAGGCACGTACGTCACCTCTTGGACACTGATTTTCTCAATTTGGTTTCCGTTACTTGTTTTAAGACTTATAGAACCTTTTGCTGTTCCTCTCAAGCTCTTGTTACTTGCTGCTACAATCGTTGTATCACAAACTTCTTTATCTTTGAGCCAGTCTTCCTTCTTCGTCATGTGCATCGATGCGCAAGAATCCATATACCAGTAATTTTCCTATATGCTTTTGCGAGCTGCCATTGCGTGAAATGCTTTAGTATTATTTGAGCTTTCATTTTCCTGTGGTTTACTTTTATATCTGCATCTAGCTGCAAAATGTCCTGGTTTCCCACAATTGAAGCATTTGCGTACCTGGTTTTGACCTTTTATTCCAGCCTTTTTATTCTTTGCTAGGAATACTGCTCCTTCTGGTGCAATCTGAGTTGTGTCTGGTATCTTGATTTCCTGAAGTAACTTTATTTTGATAGAGTCACCTGTTATAACGGTTCCAGAATTTTCTAAACCCATTATCATGGGCTTGAATTCTTCTGGAAGACCAGACAACATTAAAGCGCCTAACATCTCTTCCGGTACGGTAAAGCCTATCCCTTTCAGCTGATGTGCTGCGTTAGAGATTTTGTACACGTATTCCTCTACGTTCTTACACTCGTTCAGTTTCGTTGAGGTAAGAGATCGCAGCAGGCTTACCTTGCGAGTTAAACCGCCGTCTTCGAACGTTTCCGTCAACTTCTTCCAGATATCCTTTGGAGTTGTACATTCTTGTATGTGACTATAATTGCGTTTATCCACAGCAAGGATCAAATATCCTTTCGCCTTAGCCATTTTTCTTGCGTTTTGTACGTCCGCTGCCACGCTTTCTACACAGCCCCATAATTCTTCACTCTCTAGCAATGCTTGCATCGCAAATTTTCATATAGAGAAATTCTCTCTTCCCAGTGAGCAATATGTTATCAAAAGAAATTCATAAAGTACTCAAGTTTAAGAGTCGGACTTCCGAAAACACCATCAAAATGATAATATTATGATATCAATAAGTCCTCCAATGCGTCGATTTTAGAGGAAAGAAAGACATCATATAATTGACATCTAAAAGAATTCCACAATCTGACTTCTTTTAAATATCAAAAAAATGTCACCGTTAAGAACCGTTCTATTTGTAGTATTATATTTTTGGGCGAGTTTTTTAATTCATCGATTGATCAATCGCATGATGCACAAATGTAGCAAATACAGGACTTTGCTGTACTTGCGCATCATATGCGATTGATCAATCGATGAATTAAAAAACGCCCTTTACATTTTTTGAAGACATAACCCAACTTCTTAGGTTAAATATAGAAATAACAAAAATATATATGAAAATATTAATATATTTTATGCTCAAATACATATTTAATAATATTTATAATTTAAGAAAGAAAGATTATCTTAAAAATGTTGAAAAAATGATATCTCTTTGAAATCCAGAGCACGCAGTGGCACGCAGTTCACACTAGAACACAGGGTCTCTAGTTCACACGTACGTTGCTTGCGCATGTGTGCGGCTTTCGTAAAATATCTTAAATGGCACGCTTGCTAGAGACTTTAGAGATATCTATAAAGAGATATCATAAAGAGCTCTTCTGAAAGATATCTCACAAAAAGATAACTTACTGATATCATTTCTAAGAAAATTTAATTAAGTCTTTAAAAAGTCCTCTTAAAGAGCTCATCCTCTCAATAATGCTCACTGGGATAATTAATAACTTAAATATACAACTAAATACTTAAATATATAACGCTCATGCATGGAGAAATTCAGATTATCGCATTTAATACGTGTTCTTATCATATCATTTTATTGTTAATAACTTTGTAATAAACAATGAGCAACGGCTAAAATTTTTGCAAGTTACTTAGAGTCATGTCCTTGACAACATATGTCAAGGTCATTGAAATCGGTGAGGTCGGCGCTAATATCAAGGTTTACCCTTCTTTTTTATGATTCATTTAATGAAAGTTTAGGAATAATAGCAAGTTGATTTAATAGCAATTATTTTCTACTTTTGTATCCTTCTATTTTATTTATTGTTTAATTTAATAATTATCATATAAGAGAGGAATTGTGAAAGCAGTATTTTTTATTTTGTACATATCTGGGAATTTATTTAAATCTCTATAAAAATATATTCTTTGTCTTTTAATCCATTTCATATCTATCATTTTTTGTTTTAGGGGACCTGAAAAGGCGACACTCGTGGAGCAGCGAAATCGATTATCAACTGGCGAGAACGGAAACTGCAAACATCTCGGGAGAAGACCCCGCTTCCCCAACTTCCTCAAAAGATAACAGAATTTCCTATAAGGTATTATATTAAATTTGTTGTATAACCGCTCCTATCCTCTTCGTAATATCTCTCTTGAAACGAAATATATCTTACGAATATAAAAAAACAATTATTACACTTTCCTCTTAGAAAGGAATAAAAGATAAAGCTCAAGGATATATGATAATATAATAGAGCAAATTAGACACATTTACAATTAATCACAGAGAAATAATAGGACATTATTACTAATCTATAATTATTATATAATTATTATCTATTATATCTTCTATTGAGGATTAAGTTACAATAATGTAATTGACTGAACGCAATTTTTATGCAACAATTTTAAATTTAAATTGCTCCTTTATTAGAAATTACTTTTCACTTATACTAGCAAATCATTGCTTGCGTTGTGCTACATTGCATCCTATTTTATTATTGCCGCTAGACAAGTGTACTCTCTGACGATCATAAAAGATCTGAGAGCTATGGCCTTTTCGGCTTTTAATGTTACTGCGCTGCACGGTTGCAATTGCAAAGACTGCATATTTCGACGTACATCTGCGTATGTGTCAATGATTCCGATATTTCACAAGTAAAGTTTCACAATTTTATGAGAGATTCATGTAGAAATTTTTTAGATATTTGTATTTTTATAACTTAACAAAAAGTTAATCTTTAATTTAATATTATATTTTTTTTTAATTTTTACACGAACATACATCTTGGAACATGCACACACACACCCACAAATAAAAGTGTAAGTCCGATTGTGCAATTTTTACGTGATACACCTTAAATAACGCTGATGCCGGTGTTATGCGTTATGACAGTGTGATGAAAACTATGAGATGTATATGACATATATATTATATTTGTGAAACAGATTTTTCCCATTTTTTATAGTGTCAAAATGGAAAATATAATATCGTACTTGGCTTTTATTAACTTATTAAAATTTCTGTTTAAAAAATACAAGTTTCCAGTTAAGAAAATACTTTCAATGATTTATTAGAAAAATAACGGCCTTAATGGGTTTATAATATTCAGAATTTTTCATTTAAAAGACTATAAGTTTGGCGCATCCGAAACTATTTTTTCGATACTGTTCAGTTTTCCCAAGATATTTTACTTCACACATACACAGACACACACACACAAAATATAAACTTTTTTACATACTGACAACTTAAGAAAAGAATGGACTTTTATATTTTTAATATAAAAATCTTAATATTAATTTTTTTATTTGTTATTTTTCATATCGATACTGTCCAAGATATTTTACTTCACACATACACAGACACACACACACAAAATATAAACTTTTTTACATACTGACAACTTAAGAAAATTAAGAAAAGTTATATTTTTAATATAAAAATCTTAATATTAATTTTTTTATTTGTTATTTTTCATATATTTAATATAAAAATCTTAATATTTATGTTTTTATTTGCATTATTAATTGCAACATTTTATAATATACATTTTTCTTTGTATATCATATATTATATATCGTGCGTGCGCGTGCATACGTGTCAATATATAATATCAATACTGATCAATACATCATGTTGAAACTTTATGCACTTACATTGAACACATTATATATTCTTATTTATCTGACAAATGATATTAACGATAGTTGATGTATTTGCTTAAAATCTCTTCTTTTATGTGTTTCTTCAGTATCTTCGTTTTCACAATTCACATTTTCATTCAAAACACACATCGAATGTAAATAATTTTCCTCCTTTTTCCCATTTTTCTTTTATTCTCTGGATTCCGCGCTCAAAAGATTTATAATTATTTTATTTTATCTTGGATCTTGGGACAAAAGTGCTGGATAAAAAAGAAAGTAGATACAGAAGAGGAAAGAGAGGAAGAGGAGGACTAAAAATCATAAGAAGAAATATTCGTGTCGTAATTTTAGATCATATAATAAGCACGTGTGGCTGTTCGTTCTCTTTTGTCTCGATGACTCGTGCATATCGTAAATGGGTATGATGTGATTATGCCTCTCTCGCGGAACAGCCATAAAAGATCCCACCAAGGACGCGAGCGGATTGATTCCGCAAACGACCCCGCAAGAACGAATCCTGCGGCTCATCACTGTCGTTCTGGTTTTACTTTTTCATGTGAGATTTCTTTCTATGAATTTTTATGACAATTTTTTTTATTTTTTAAATTTTATTTTATTAAAATATTATTTTAAAAAAT
>NW_021850887.1:18917-35191 GCF_003651465.1 Formica exsecta
GATCGGGAACTGGTAACGCTACGCTCGCCGGAGCGCCTTATATACCGGCGGCCGGCCTCCCACTCACGCGAATCGGTGCGCGGTGGGGCGGCCCCACGGTGGGGCCGTGACACGGGTGTGGGAGCTTAGGGGCGCCATTGGCGCCGAGCCTCAAAATTGCGGGTGGTGGAACGGCCCGCTAGGCCGTTAGTAACGGTATCGTTACAATTGTTTAATTTAATAATTATCATATAAGAGAGGAATTGTGAAAGCAGTATTTTTTATTTTGTACATATCTGGGAATTTATTTAAATCTCTATAAAAATATATTCTTTGTCTTTTAATCCATTTCATATCTATCATTTTTTGTTTTAGGGGACCTGAAAAGGCGACACTCGTGGAGCAGCGAAATCGATTATCAACTGGCGAGAACGGAAACTGCAAACATCTCGGGAGAAGACCCCGCTTCCCCAACTTCCTCAAAAGATAACAGAATTTCCTATAAGGTATTATATTAAATTTGTTGTATAACCGCTCCTATCCTCTTCGTAATATCTCTCTTGAAACGAAATATATCTTACGAATATAAAAAAACAATTATTACACTTTCCTCTTAGAAAGGAATAAAAGATAAAGCTCAAGGATATATGATAATATAATAGAGCAAATTAGACACATTTACAATTAATCACAGAGAAATAATAGGACATTATTACTAATCTATAATTATTATATAATTATTATCTATTATATCTTCTATTGAGGATTAAGTTACAATAATGTAATTGACTGAACGCAATTTTTATGCAACAATTTTAAATTTAAATTGCTCCTTTATTAGAAATTACTTTTCACTTATACTAGCAAATCATTGCTTGCGTTGTGCTACATTGCATCCTATTTTATTATTGCCGCTAGACAAGTGTACTCTCTGACGATCATAAAAGATCTGAGAGCTATGGCCTTTTCGGCTTTTAATGTTACTGCGCTGCACGGTTGCAATTGCAAAGACTGCATATTTCGACGTACATCTGCGTATGTGTCAATGATTCCGATATTTCACAAGTAAAGTTTCACAATTTTATGAGAGATTCATGTAGAAATTTTTTAGATATTTGTATTTTTATAACTTAACAAAAAGTTAATCTTTAATTTAATATTATATTTTTTTTTAATTTTTACACGAACATACATCTTGGAACATGCACACACACACCCACAAATAAAAGTGTAAGTCCGATTGTGCAATTTTTACGTGATACACCTTAAATAACGCTGATGCCGGTGTTATGCGTTATGACAGTGTGATGAAAACTATGAGATGTATATGACATATATATTATATTTGTGAAACAGATTTTTCCCATTTTTTATAGTGTCAAAATGGAAAATATAATATCGTACTTGGCTTTTATTAACTTATTAAAATTTCTGTTTAAAAAATACAAGTTTCCAGTTAAGAAAATACTTTCAATGATTTATTAGAAAAATAACGGCCTTAATGGGTTTATAATATTCAGAATTTTTCATTTAAAAGACTATAAGTTTGGCGCATCCGAAACTATTTTTTCGATACTGTTCAGTTTTCCCAAGATATTTTACTTCACACATACACAGACACACACACACAAAATATAAACTTTTTTACATACTGACAACTTAAGAAAAGAATGGACTTTTATATTTTTAATATAAAAATCTTAATATTAATTTTTTTATTTGTTATTTTTCATATATTTAATATAAAAATCTTAATATTTATGTTTTTATTTGCATTATTAATTGCAACATTTTATAATATACATTTTTCTTTGTATATCATATATTATATATCGTGCGTGCGCGTGCATACGTGTCAATATATAATATCAATACTGATCAATACATCATGTTGAAACTTTATGCACTTACATTGAACACATTATATATTCTTATTTATCTGACAAATGATATTAACGATAGTTGATGTATTTGCTTAAAATCTCTTCTTTTATGTGTTTCTTCAGTATCTTCGTTTTCACAATTCACATTTTCATTCAAAACACACATCGAATGTAAATAATTTTCCTCCTTTTTCCCATTTTTCTTTTATTCTCTGGATTCCGCGCTCAAAAGATTTATAATTATTTTATTTTATCTTGGATCTTGGGACAAAAGTGCTGGATAAAAAAGAAAGTAGATACAGAAGAGGAAAGAGAGGAAGAGGAGGACTAAAAATCATAAGAAGAAATATTCGTGTCGTAATTTTAGATCATATAATAAGCACGTGTGGCTGTTCGTTCTCTTTTGTCTCGATGACTCGTGCATATCGTAAATGGGTATGATGTGATTATGCCTCTCTCGCGGAACAGCCATAAAAGATCCCACCAAGGACGCGAGCGGATTGATTCCGCAAACGACCCCGCAAGAACGAATCCTGCGGCTCATCACTGTCGTTCTGGTTTTACTTTTTCATGTGAGATTTCTTTCTATGAATTTTTATGACAATTTTTTTTATTTTTTAAATTTTATTTTATTAAAATATTATTTTAAAAAATTAAGAATGTATTTGAGACAGGCTATACTTGAGAAAAAATAATTTTTAATTAAATATTTATTTAGAAAAAAGTTGGGCCTAGATGATTAAAGAATCTATGAATTAAAAATTATTCCTGTAATATAAATAATTGCTTTTACAAAAATTCTTTATAGATTTAATTAAAATGCGATTAAATAAATATTTTTAATAATTTTTTATCTTTGTATATATGCTTTATACATAATAAATAATTTTAGAAGATACAATGCGCGCTTACGTTTGTCAGAATTGATAAAATTTAAATTTAAACTTGCTCCATATAAGCAATATTATATAATTATAACTGATTAACTTCTTAAGTTTAATTAAATTATATCATCTAAATCTGAAATTAAATCTTAAATCAAAATTAAATTACACATTGCATTTAATAAAATTTTCTTTCTAATAATTTTTTCACATTTTTAAATAATTTGAAAGATCTTGAAAGAAAAAAGCAAAGAAGTATAAATGTGTAAAGACACCCTGTATATGTATATATGTGTCTAATGTTGACCATATCATCTCTCATGTGCAGGTAAAGCAGGTGAAACCGAGGAGAAAAGTCTTTACCATTTTGTTACCTAAAAGTACCTTTTTGTGATTTTCGTAATAACTATTGAGAAATTAATTTTAAAACATCGACCAATTTGCGCGAATATAAACATGCGGCGAGAAAGGACGGCCCAGAGACAACCCAAAAGTATACGGTCGCTAGGCGCGCGCAACGAAGTTTTGGGAGGAGCGCTCTACAAATGACAACAGTTACGTACGAACGGTACATAACGATGGATTTTCGCGTTCTAGCAACTGCACATCAATGGGTTGTTCCTTTTTACTGCGCGTTTATACTCGTGCGAATTGGCTGATCTTTTTAATTAATTTCTCAATAATTATTACAAACATCGCAAAATGGTAAAGGACTTTTCTCCTCGGTTTCACCTGCTCTATTTGCGCACGAGAGGTGATACGGTTATTGTCGGATATCCTGTATATAGCTACAATTGGTGATGTATATTTAAAATAACGATTATAATTATATATGCAAATTTTTTATAAGCTAATATTGAATTATTATAATCGTCTATGTTAATGTTTGCAACGGATAAATAACGCAGATTGCGTAAAGAGAAAAAATGCAGGAAAGTATAAGAAGTGCAGTGAAAATCTCGCGTACTTTGAACAGAAGAGATTTTGAACAGAATGGCATCCTTTGTAATCGAGAAAAATTGAAAGAATCTCTCATAAAGAAGATAAAACTGATGAGGCATACAAATGATGGCATGACAATTAGAGAGAGCCGAGATCTTATAATAATATTTAACCACGCAATACACGCGTAAAGCGGAAGTGAAGAAAGTACGACAAGAAGATAAAGTGGAAGAAAGGTAGGTTAAGACTGCAAACTCTCGGACGTTTCGGTACGAAGAAGAGGAAGAATACGCGGAGGAAATGGCAGGCAAGGATGTGCTCGGGGTCAATAGGGTTAAATATTTCGTGGAGAGAAACTTCACCGTTTCGTGATGAAGCTCCGAGAAAACGTAGAAACGTGTAATCTTTATACGAATCTTGAATATATATATACGAGGTTGGATCAATAAGTACCCGTGTTAGGAAGGAAGACGCAAGTTTTTCACAAATTTTTTTTTTATTTTTCAATGTAATCTCCTTTTAGGACGATACACTTTTCCCAACGTCCCGGCCATTTCTTTAACCCCTCCAAAAAATACGATCTCTTCGGTAACCACGTCTGCCGGGCGGCCTGGGCGCTTCTCATCAAAAACAGATGTACGGCCATGTTTGAATTCGTTGAACCAATATCTCACGGTTGTCATAGATGGTCCCCATAGACAGCATCCAACTTCGCTTTTATTTCTTCGCATGTTTTCTATCCAAAAATAAAAAGCGAATTACGGATCGATATTGCTCTTTTTCCATTATATCGAAAAACACCAAACACGTTTAATACAAATGGCTGCCAAATCAAAACTAACCTATGAATCAGTTTGAAATTTGGTATGGCGTCGTTTGACAGATGGTAGTACACGATGGTAATGCCAACTTCCCTCAGCAAAGCCACTTGTCTTCAAACACGGGTACTTATTGATCCACCCTCGTATATAACAATTATATAATAAAGCTGTTTGTAACATTTTCTTCTTATACTTGAATTAGATAAATGAATATTGTGAATATTAAAAAAAATTATTGCGTCAGAATATTTATTCTGACTTATTTTATAGACTCACATTATTGTATTTATTGTTTAGTAGTTAGCGCATTCTGTCTTTTGATTAATCTTTTCGGTTAATTTGTGTGTGGTTTGTATCTCGTCTGTGTGTGTGTAAGAGAATTATTTACTTTCTATAAATTTTGAGATATTTTTATCTTTACGTTTAATATTGTTTTTTTTTTTTAATTGCTTCCTTGATTACTCATATTAGAAATTGATTTCTCTCTTCGCTAAGTTTTTGTTTATATGCATACATGCACACGTGTATGCGCGAACATTTGTGATGTGTGTGTTTTCCTTTTTTTATGTAGTTATTTACGATTTCTAGAAAGAGAAATGTCATTAATCTTTAATATGCATCAATGAGTTTATCAGAACTGCGAAGCGGTATCTGCTAGCTGTTAAACACAGAATAAAAAATCTCTGAAAAAAGCAAGATTTTCATCGATTGAATGATAGATGATAGATAGGGAGAACCGTTTAAGAGTACACGTATATGCAAGTATGATGCACAGTGGTCTACAACGATCTATAAATTTTACCCCGTTTATAAGACTGCGAGTTATTCCTCGCTCTTTCTCATTGTCAGATCTTATTATCTGATGCCAAAAGTCAAAATAGTCGAGTTCATTAATTGTCGCTTCATCTCATTTTCGTCTCACGCCCTTTGTCGGCGAGTTGTTAAAACACTCCATCCGTATGCCTTTATCTTATAAAATCATAATCAATTTCGAATTAAATCACCATATAATTGAAAAACACAAATTACGCGCTGTATCACGCTTCTACAAATAATATAAATATACAATCTAGCCATTTTAATTGCACTTTATATATACAGGGTGTTTGATAATAATTGCCCCACCCGTAATGTGCAGGTAGAGCGGGTTAAACTAAACAGGAAAGTCCTATATCATTTTGCGATTTTTGTAATAATTATTGAGAAATTAATTAATAAAGATCGACCAATTCGCGCGAGTATAAGCGCGCAGCGAGAAAAGACAACCCAAAAGTAGACGCGCGACAAAGTTTTGGAAGGAGCGCTCTACAAATGACAACAGTTACATACGAGCGGTACATAACAATGGATTCTCGCGTCCTAGCAACTACATATCAATGCCGCTCATATCAGGCCGTTCTTTCTCACTGCGCGATAATACTCGCGAATTGGCCGATAATTCTTTAAATTAATTTCTCATTAATTATTACGAAAATCGCAAAACAATAGAGGACTTTCCTACTCGGTTTAACCCGCTCTATCTGCACATTACTTACAAGTGGGGCGATTATTATCAGACACCCTGTATACAGGGTGTCCCAGACCACCCGTACACCCCTTTTAAAATGAAAATAAATGGCTTTTATCAAAAATCGCGAACATTTTTTAAGTAAATCGGGTTGTCTCTATCGAATGGTGATATTTTCAACTTTTGATTCCGACCGGAAATACGCCATCCGGACCGGAAGTTGAATTTTTTGATGGAAACATAGTACTTTTTATTACAGATTCGAATTGTACGTAAAAAAATAAGAAACTTTTGTATCAAACGTTTTTTCTGAAAGTGCTTCTGTCAACCTTAAAATTGACCATGAAAGTAACTGTCATTAATTACGCCACAGGAACATTTGAAGTTCATAATTTCATCACGGTTACTTTCAAGATCAATTTCAAGGTTGACAGAAGCACTTTCAGAAAAAATATTTGATACAAAAATTTCTTATTTTTTCACGTACAATTCGAATCTGTAATAAAAAGTACTATGTTCCAATCAAAAAATTCAACTTCCGGTCCGGATGGCGTATTTTCGGTCGGAATCAAAAGTTGAAAATATTACCATTCGATAGAGCATACCCGATTTATTTAAAAAATGTTCGCGATTTTTGATAAAAGCCATTTATTTTCATTTTAAAAAGGGTGTACGGGTGCTCTGGGACTCCCTATATATACAGGATGGACCATTTTAAACAGTCGAATCGAATATATCAAAAACTGAGCTCTATAGACAAAAATGTTTCAGACAAAAGTTGCATGGTTTCGAGGAGGCCATATGATTAAAATATGAACTTGACCTTAAGTGACCTTTTTAAGACCATGTCAATGTGATCGATGTTTTCTTAAGCGGAAACCCCCATTTTTTATTGCATATTCTTGTAGCTTATCTCGAGAGCTTTTCAAAACACTATAATAAAGTATTTTTTCATTAAATACTTTTTGAGTTATTTTAAATTTTAATCTGACATATTTTGATATAAAAAATAAAATATCTCATAAAATATTTAGTTTTCGATAATCTTACCGTAATACTTTTATGTACAGAATAATGAGATAAATCAATTAGTGTAAAAAAAAATAATCGTTTAAAAAAAACAAATAATTACATACTTTTTTTGAAAACAATTTTTTTTACTCTAATTGATTTGTCTCATTATTTTGTACATAAAAATATTACGCTAAGATTATCGAAAATTAAATATTTTACGAGATATTTTATTTTGTATATCAAAATATGTGTGTCAGATTAAAATATACAATAACTCAAAAAGTACTTAATAAAAAAATACTTTATTTTAATGTTTGGAAAAGCTCTCGAGATAAGCTACAAGAATATGCAATAAAAATGGAGGTTTCAATTTAAAAAATTCAATGTGACCTTGATATGACCTTAACAATGTCACCCAAGGTTTAACTAATATTCCTATCTCTTTTCCTTCTCAGAACCAAACAATTTTTGTCTAAAAAGTTTCCTTCTAAAACTAACAGGTTTTGCGATAGTTGCCTGTTAAGATTAAAAAGACTTACCCTGTATATACATATATATACAGGGTGTCCGACAAGTAAGTGACCAAACGAAAGGTGAAGATAGATTGGGTCAAACTGAAAAGAAAAGTCCTATACCATTTTGCGATTTTTGTAATAATTATTGAGAAACTAATTTTAAAAAATCGACCAATTCGCGCGAGTATAAGCGCGCAGCAAGAAGAAACAACTCAAAAGTAAGCGCGCGACAAAGTTTTGGGAGGAGCGCTTTACAAATGATAACAGTTACGTACGAGAGCAGTACATAACAATGGATTCTCGCGTCCTAGCAACCACATATCAATGCCGCCCATATCAGGCCGTTCTTTCATATCGCGCGGTAATACTCGCGCGAATTGGTCGATCTTTTTTAATTAATTTCTCAATAATTATTACGAAAATTGCAAAATGATACAGGACTTTTCTTTTGAGTTTGACCCAATCTATCTCCACCTTTCGTTTGGTCACTTACTTGTCGGACACGCTATATATATACAGGGTGTCCTGTAAAGATTGTGCCAACGCTCGTGAGCGGCTAGAGCACAGTAAACTGAACAGAAAAGATCTGTAACTTTTTTTATATAACGCTTAATAAAGGAGTTATTATTGAGTAAAATCTGGTCAATTAGCGCCGATTTTTAGCCGGACGCACGTCGGTGAGCCGTCCGCCTGATAGTATGCGGCGGCGCACACTTCACAGCGCGGGGCTCACTGACGTGCGCACGGCTAAAGGTTGGCGCCGATTGGCCAGACTTTACTCAATAATAATTCCTTTATTACGCGTTATATAAAAAAATGTTACAGGACTTTTCTGTCCAGTTTACTGTGCTGTAGTCGCTCACGAGCGTTGGCACAATCTTTACCGGACACCCTGTATACATATTTATTCTTGCGTTACCAACTTTGACTGACGGAGGACGTATTTTCTAGGAATATGGCCGTTCGTTGCAGACGGTGGACCTGGTGGCGGATTGTCCATTGCAAATTGTGACAGGTGGCTCGATATTACCGTCATCCTCGAAATCGTCTACGCTCTTGCCGTCTTCGACGTTTGCCGCGTCGACGACGAGCATGGGGCAACGACCGAGCACTCTGTTGCGCCCCAAGATCTCGCTTACCTGGGTCTTACGTGGCCAACAGCAATCTGAGCCCGATGGCGCCTATCCGATCACTAATGGCAACGGAAGTAAAATCCCTTTATTCTATTTCTTTAATCTTATTACGTTTTTTTTAATTCAAGTTATTAAAGTTTAGTTTGTCGTTGTCGAGGGAAAAGTGGAGGATGCATTTTGCAATTGCAAATTATTACATATTAAAATTGTTTTAATAATACAATATTAATAACTTTTATAAAAGAGGCTAAAATTGAATCCTTATAAAAAGATTTTTATCATACAGAAATGTGTATGTGACATCTTTTATAATATAATGTATTATCCCATTGTATATATACAGGGTGTCCTAGACCACCCGGACACCCCTTTTCTTTCAAAAACTAAGCATTTTAGAGAAAAACGTTTTGAACAAAAATTGTATGGTTTTGAGGGGAACATAATATGGTTAGCAGGGTGGCCAACAGAAAATAGAGGTGAAGGAAAACCAAGCATTCATATAATTTCAGTTGGAACCCTGCTAATTTTAACCGTCGGGTAATCTAACCGGACTTGGTAAAATTGGCCCTTAAGAAGTTATCGCTCAAAAACCTCTGAAATCGTGATTATTTTAGTGCGTGTGTGTGTGTGTTAATAATAAAATTACGTAAAATCTTGTTCGTGAAGATGCGCACAGTGATCGAGATCTCTTATCTCGCGGCGACAAAGAAAGATCCTCGGGAAGAAGCGTCAAATGCTTCAAGGAAAAGGATGTTACTGACAAGGAGAATATCGACAACAAGAAAAGCGTTGAGAAACGCGAAAAGAAAATTCTGCACAGAATTGAAAAGGTAATTGTATATATATAATCTCAATCTAGATAAATTTTCTTTTAATATATAAACAGCTTGTCCTTGCTGACAAAGGACATTCGGCAACGCGAAAATTCAAAAAAATCTGAAACTTTGCATAATTATATAGTAAGTTTTAATAACGAAACGATTTTTTGTTGATGCTAAAAAATGGTTTTAGGGATAAAAACAACCACTTAAAAAAATTGATTTTTACATTCCAAAGCGAATATCATCGAAACGAAAAGAAATATGAAAAAATTGTTTAGACAAAAGTTTTATGGTTTAAAATGTACTTTACAATGGCGTACCTGGATTTTTCAAAAATGGTAAAATTTTTTTTAACATTTTGAAAAATTTTTCAGATTGTATTAAAGCTTATGTTGCCAAATTCAACCATGTATGAAAAAGTTATGTTGCGGAAATTAATTCTTGAGAAATAAAATAAAAACACACATTACCTATACTTATACTAATCTTATTTGCTCGCTGATTTATGATGACTTATCTCTTTTTTCTTTTCTTCATAACGTATCGTAATACACGATAACGATTCTGAATTTTAGTAATAATATTTGTAGCAGACCCTGTTATATAAATCATATTTATATATCAGTGCTGGGGTTTACTTGCACATTTCGGCCCGATTCCGTGGCTCACGCCTATTGTCCCCCACTCACCGCTCGTACGAAAACTTTTTGCGATTTTCTTTCGACCGAAGGTAAATGTATTATGTTTTTTTTATTAATAAATTGTATCGTATATAATATTAGTATCATGTTATCTCATATACAGGGTGAGTCATTTTAATCAATACACGCAAATATCTCGTAAAGTAAGCAAGATGGAAAAAAATGTTTTATACAGAAGTTGTATGATTCAGAGGGAGACACATGATGAAAATATGGACTTGACCTTGAATGACCTTTTTAAGGCCAAGTCAATGTGATTGATGTTTTTTTAAATGGAACCCTTATTTTTTATTGCATATTCTTGTAGCTTATCTCGAGAAGTGTTTTTCGAAACACTAATGAATTATTTTTTCATTAAGTACTTTTTGAGTTATTTTATATTTTAATCTGACACATCCAATGAAATTTGATTTTAAACATCACGCCATAAAGTTTATCGAAATGTTATCTTTATTTTGATATAAAAGCCGTACGTTTCCGCATTTCACTCATTGTCTGACATGATTTAAACAATAATAATGATAGAGGCTCTCTGGATTAAAATCAAATATAATAGAAAAGTGCATTTAGAGCCAAGCGCGGTACGTGGTGCGCAAACTGTTTATTATTAGTGATAAATTAATACTAATATAAATTTCGAACGTTTCGACCCTTTATTTGGGTCATCTTCAGCGCAAAGTTAGACTAACAAACATAAATTTAACGTCGCATGGTTATAAAATTCGTCATACAAAGTCATACATTGAATTAAAATTAAAAACTAAAAAAAGAACCGGAGGTCTCTCACATCTTCATGAACGTTGATAATTCTTTCATGTCGTTGTGAAGGTAACTAACTTAGCGGTTGTTATGCCGAAAATCAGAGTCCGACTTACTTTAGATATGTCGATGATATTTCTCTGGCGGTTCCCGCTTCCTATCTTAACCACACGCTACATACTTTTAACTCTTTCCACCCAAGAACACAGTTCACAGTTGAGATCGGAGAGGAGAATAAATTGAATTTTTTTGACATTACTATGATCGTGAGGGAGAGCCGCTTGATTTCTGATTGGTATCGCAAACCCACGTTTTCCGGAAGATATTTACATTAATGCTCTTTTCTATTATATATGATTTAAACAATTATTGTACGATTCAAGTTAACTGAAATTTAATGCAATTATGAGTTCTAAATTAAAGTTTTATATATAAAATAAATCCAAGAGGTGATTTCTTAAATTACCTCCTTACGGAAGACGAACCTCTTGTGCTGGTGACAACACAACAATTTGTGTTAAAATGCCAAGAATAAATATAGCAAATGTTATAAATTTATTAATCACAACGTTTAACATTGCAAATTTTGCTTACCTATTAATTACCGTGAAATTGAACTTCATGATACCATTTCCGATCTAATAAAAAAATGCTGTAAATGATGATGTTGCGATTGAATTCAAATGAGATGATGATTTTGATCCGTCGGAACCGCACAATGTACAATTTGTGGACGTGTATGATATTGATGCTGAAGAAGATAATTATGAAGACGAAGTTTGTATTGTGGATAACGAAGGTGGAAATGTAAACTTAAATTACAAAAGAAAAGTAGTTGAATCTTAGAACAGTAGACAAAAAGGACATTTATCTATTATTGCTGTACAGAATCGTTTTAGAAAGGTAAAATTTAATTCAAACAAAAAAATATTATGAGCTGAACGAGTAAGTAGATGTGCGTTGTGAATAAATTAATAAACGATAACGGAAACAGAAAAATGTTTCAGACTTATGCACATTATTTACATTGCATATCTGCGATCGTTTATCTACGATTATCTGCGTTAGTTCATTAATCTATTTATTTTTTAATTAGATTTTCTAAATATCAAACTTCCTTTTTTTTGATAAAATTTATTTTGCAATTGCATAGATGGAAAGAAAATGTAATGCGCGAAAGGTCAAACAGAAACAAACTTGTATTTATTGCCGAATATATACTAACGCAATTCCAAGAAGCTATTGATAGAGGATCTATCATTCACGACATAGATTTGCGAAAATGAGTATTACAAACGAAAAAGCAAATAGACTTCCCTTTATTTAAATATGGAATTTTAAAAAAGCACATTGCATTGTATCACATAAAATAACAAGTTTCAAAACCCGATCTTCTCATTCGCAACTGATGTAACAATAAGTCAAAGTGCAGAGGAATTTGTGAGACAGGTTAAACCACATATTGATGTAATCGGTACAGGATCAATTTATAATACAGATGAAAGCGGCTTTAATTTAGAAATATATTCTGGAAGAACATTAACTAATGTGGGAGTAAAAAAAAGTCGAATCTACTATTCAATCTTTATCTTCTATGACTCATAGCTATATTATTATGCCCATTATATCTGCAGATGGACATCTTCTTTCACCTCTGTATATAGTACTAAAAGCATCTAGTGGAAAATTTGGACCACGAGTAGAAGAAACTTTGTTTAAACCTTTTAATGTTTACATTACGGGTTCAAAATCAGGAAAACTCACAAGCCAATATTTCAAAAATTGGTTTGAAGAAGTATATTTACAAAATACTGGGGAAAAAAGTTTGCTATTGCTTAATTCATGGACAAGACATTGTCCGGAACAATTAAAAGAATTTATATTAGCAGACAAACAAGTAAATATTTTAACAATGCCAAAAAAACAATTGCTTTTGTACAACTTTTAGATGTTTTCTGTTTTAGAATTTGGAAAAATTTTGTTCGATGTTTTTCTGATAATATTATTTTAAATAATTATGACATAAATTTACATTCACTAATAATATAATAAAACTACAAAGTTTAACACCATCAACTTTCTTCTCCAAGATTTCAAACTGTATTTAAATATGATTGATACAAAAGTGGATATTTATCGACGCGGCCTGAAAAGTTTGATAATCCAATAAATTTTTGTTATTTTAAAGAAAAAAAGACATACCAAGATGCAGTATTTGTGGTAAAATGGCTTTTATACGTTGTGCATGATGCAAAGAATATTTTTGTTTTGGACATTTCTTTGAACAATATCATTATTGTAACAATTACATAAAATAAATAATATTTTGATAATTAATTTAATTTAATTTTAAAATTAATTTAATTCTTGTTGATGAAAATTTTACAAAACATTTAAACATTTTTCGAATATTATTATGCTTCTATATCTTGAATTGAAATTTAATTTGCAAAATATTATTTTAAAATTATATTTATTTAAAATTATAATTTTCAATATTATTCAAATATTACAAGACTTTCATTCAGTTTTTTATATTATTATGATATAATATATATAGAATAATATGTATAGAACATAATATGTATAGAAAGATTATTTACGTAACTGGGCTACAAATATTATTACTAATATTCAGCATCATTATCGTGTATTGAGAAACCTTACGAAGAAAAGAGAAAAGAGATAAGTCGTCATAAAACAGCAAGCGCGCGCGAATAAGATTAGTATAGGTAGCGTGCGTCTATTTTATTTCTTAAGAATTAATTTCCGCAACATAACTTTATCATAAATGATTGAATTTAGCATAACATAAGCTTTAATATAAATTGACAATTTTTTCAAAATATTAAAAAAAAAATAAATGGTGGGGGTATTTTGAAAAATTTTAACGCCTATATTAATATTATTTATCCTGAAAATTATATATTAAATAAGTAATATTTGTATACATACATACATACATATATATATGTATATATACAGGGTGGGCTAAAAGTCTAGATACAGTCGAATATCTCGTAAACAATGCAATTTTGGAACGAAAGTTTTAAACAAAAGTTGCATGGTTTCGAGGGGGTCATAAGATAAAAATACTTGACTTGACTTTGAGTGACCTTTTCAAGGTGAGGTCAATGTGACTGATGTTTTCTTAAATGGAACCCCCATTTTTTATTGGATATTCTTGTAGCTTATCTCAAGAACTTTTCAAAATACTAATGAAGTATTTTTTCATTAAGTACTTTTTGAGTTATTTTATATTTTAATCTGACATATTTTGATATAAAAAATAAAATATCTCGTAAAATATTCAGTTTTCAATAATCTTACCGTAATACTTTTATGTACAGAATAATGAGACAAATCAATTAGCGTAAAAAAAAACAAATAATTGTTTTAAAAAATTTATTGTGGATAATTACATACTTTTTCTTAAAAACAATTATTTTTTTTATACCAATTGATTTGTCTCATTATTCTGTATATAAAAGTATTACGGTAAGATTATCGCAAATTAAATATATAACGAAAACTAAATATTTTACAAAATATTTCATTTTTTATATCAAATTATGTCAGATTAAGATATAAAATAACTCAAAAAGTACTTAATCAAAAAATACTTTATTACAGTGTTTCGAAAACCTCTCGAGCTAAGCTATAAGAATATGTAATGGAAAATGGGGGTTTCCACTTAAGAAATTAAAGGTGACCTTCACGTGACCTTCAAATGATTATCCAAGGTCAAACCAAGGTCACCGTTGTACGTCCCCCTCTAGACCATACAACTTTTATTTGAAAAGTTTTTTTGTATAATTGCATATTTTCGAAATATTTGCCTCTTAAGATTAAAAAGACTCACCCTGTATCAAGCGACGCGGTAACGACGTAACGACGCGACCAAGTGTATAAAAAAATTCTTTCCGTCTTGTCAACGGTTTTGCCTATGTACAGGGGCAGCGACGTTACCATCAAGCGACGCGATAGCGTCGCAACGCCAAGTATATAAAAAAATTCTTTCCGGCTTGTCAACGGTTTCTCCTATGTATAGGGGCAGCGGCGTTATCAAATAGCTTATCCGGAATTTTACGTCTAATAAACTTTCGATTAAAATACCTCAGGAACTAAAGCCGCAGTCAAAAACCTAACTACACTTTTCTTATAGAATGTGGATGCAAGCTTTTGATGGCTTTCGCAAGCGACCAGTTTGAATAAGATTGATGCAATCAATCCTGAGCTACGATAATCGTATACCAGAATGTGATATTTTTGGTCTTTCAGGTTCAGTTTCAGATCCAGTCGCTCACGTACATATGCTCGCACGCACACACGCAAAGGGATTTTGTCCCTCAAGCGGCGTTCATATCGTTCATGTACGATTATTCGCTTGAGTATGCAGAACGCTTTAAGAGACAAGATCATGTGGATGCGTGTACATACGTGTGAGATGTTTATATTTTATAAGAGTACGCGCGGAGTATAATGCGACAAAAAGAAAAGTGATAAAGTGATTAACGGTTATGAGAATATCGCGTAATAGTGCAATACAAGGAAGAAAAGTGATAAAGTGAAAAGAAATTATTAACGCGGAATAGTGCAAGAAAGAGAAGTGATTTCTTTTAATCACATTGAGCAAAGTTAGGTTATATTAGCGAAATTGAACAAATGCTTTATTACACGCAATGCTTGAATCTATGCATTATCAATTAATATATTTGTGATTTGTTGGGAAATGATTATGGAGGCATTGAAGGAATATTTGAAGATTTTGGCTGGCCATGTTTTCGATAAGCTGGTAATTATATGCGTGAACGCGCATTCATGTACACAGTGCATTCAAAAAGTTGGGGGACTGATTTTTTTCTGGACATACTGACTGCGCTATCTCTTGGCCTACACTGGGTCTAGTTACTATGATTTCTCTTGAGTTTTGCCATACTTTTTTTGCCGCCATTGAATCAATAGTTTAAAGGTTGCGTGTTTGAAATTTTTAAAATTTTTCACGTTGTCACGATTTTCAAAATAGAACCGTGATTAAGTTTTGTTTTAAATGTGGAAAAACTGCAACAGAAACATATTAAATGATGCAAGATGCATTTGGAAAAGATTGTCTAGCGCGTAGTAAAGTGTTCAGGTTGACATCAGCCCATTCAACAAAATTCTGCGCCGCCATAACGCAATGCTCTCTCTACTCCGATGTCCTTTGTGTCCTCTGAACCTCGCACACACTTTTCTTTTGCCGAGCACATCATGCACGATAGTGTGAACACTTCCCATATTAATTCCGCCCACATTCGACATTCTCGTGGAAGAGC
>NW_021850887.1:35253-39935 GCF_003651465.1 Formica exsecta
CTCTCGAATCATCCTCAAGCGTTTCACGGCCACTCTTGAACCATGCATACCACAAGAACGCTTTACTACCTGCTAGACAATCTTTTTCAAATGCAACTTGTATCATTTAATATGTTTATGTTGTAGCTTTTTTACATTTATAACAAAACAATCAAAATTCCATTTTGAAAATCGTGACAACGTTAAAAATTTTTTAAGATTTTAAACGCACACAAACTTTAAACTATTGGTTCAATAATGGCAAAAAAATATGACAAAACTTAAGAGGCATCATAGTAACTAGACCCAGTGTAGGCCAAGAGATAGCGCAGTTAGTACGTCCAAAAATAAATTAGTCCCCAAACTTTTTGAATGCACTGTGTATATAATATTTATTTATATTTTATTTATAAATGTAATTAAGGCATAATTTTATATATAAATGTAATTAATGCATAATTAATATTTTTAGGTTAACTTACAAATAGCTATGCAATGAGTTTATGTTAAGTAGCAAAATATATATATATAAATCTGGTAAAAATTCTATCAAAAATATCATAGAAACGACAACATTGAATATACATTTTTATTAATTGGCTTCATAAAGAATAATAAAATGATAAAATCATATCGAACCACTTCTATAGTGTTCAATAATATTTTGCGAATCTGGAATTACTTGCAACTTTTGGTTCTGGAAATTTAAGAATATTTATATTTTATATATAAATGTAATTAATGTGTAATTAATATTTTTAGATCATTTACAAATGGCTAAGCAATGAATTGCTTGTTTATGTTAATATAACAAAACATATCTTGTGGGAATTCTATCAAAAATATTACATATACGGTTGAGTTAAAAGCATCCTAGTAGAGCCTGAAATAGAAATGTTAAGCATTAGTCAAAGAAAAGAAATAAGGTAACAATTTTGTTTATAAATTATATAATAAAGGTTATTTATTTTCTTGGACTAAATACTTTAAGGACAAGATTTAGTAAAAGAATTTTTTTTCTATTGCTTTCTATATTTTGATATTTATTCACTTACACAATTTATATTATTATTATTGATTATAAAGTTTGTATAGTTTAACTTCTGTATGAAAATTATATCTATAAAATACCTATAAAATACAGTTTAACTCCTGTAAAATTATATCTATAAAAATAAAATTATATCTTATTAAAATTATATCGTGTTTTAAAATCCGTTAAGTGATTGACAAGAAGAGATTAAGCATTATAAGACACGTTGTGATTGTGTTCGTTGAAATTCAATATGGTATAAGCTTTGTAAATATATATTATTTATACGTGTATAATTCCCCCCTTCTGAAAAAGAATTTCTTTCCTATTGAATAAATTAAAAAAAAACCACATCCATGTATATGTATATTGTATAATGTAATACTTTGTATTTCGCAAAAAAAAATTTAAATTTTAAGTTTTTACAAAATATATAATATATATTGAATCTCTTCCTCTCTCTCTCTCTCTCTCTCTTTTTAATATTAAAATACTTAAAATAAATATCTCAAGAAATTAACAAACCCTATCTTTTTGCAAAGTTAACAATGAATTTTGACAAATTTTAACAAATTTAGCAGTTTAGTAAATTTTATATCTGAAAATTGTGGTAATTATTTACTATAACGGACCCAGCTCAAATGACGTTGACCTTGACATATGTTGTCAAGGACATAAGCCTGAGTAACTTTTCCTTATAACTTAATCGGCGGTCATTGTTTATTAAAAAGTTATTAACAAATAAAGTTTGAGAAATAAAACGTAATTTTTACAGGTGAGGTGAACCTCGCTTCGTGTTGTAAAGTATATGCGTGGACACAGTGGGTTCCGCCCTCCTACGGGGGGCTCCACTTCCGGAAGATATAACCAAACCCAAACCTATTTCTGAAAATTTGGCTCCACTTCCAAAAAACATAACCTAACCCAAATCTGTTTCTGATTTAAAACTAAAATTTGATTCAAGTTACGTTATATAACTCAAACCAAATTTTCGTTTCGAATCTAACTTTAACTTTAAATATCTTAAAAATTATAAGAGACCGCCGATTAAGTTATAAGGAAAAGTGACTTAGGATTATGTCCTTGACAACATATGTCAAGGTCAACGTCATTGGAGCTGGGTCCGTTATAGTAAATAATTACCAAAATTGTTCTTTGTATTTAATAGTAGTATAATCCACTTATTTTTCAAGTATATTGTATCGCTTCTATTAAATGTCTATTAAATAAAAATTTACGATTTGGCTGGATATTTAATAATGTTATTACAATATTTATTATAATGTTTATCACATTTTTGTTGTCTTGATTATTATTATTTGAGAATATAATAATTACTTTTTTTTACTAATAATTTTTCTAAATATTTTTTTTCAAGACTTTCGGCAAAGAATCGATTGGCGAGAGACGATTGGATACTACATTGGAAAAGCACTTTAATAAGAAATTTGTTGATATGAAAGATATAAAGGAGAAGGAGAAAGTGAAGAGAGCCATATCTGAGCCTTCTCTAGTATCTCACGAGTCGATATCAATATCCAGTGGACGAGAGAAGCACCGGCATAGACGAACCAAACGTTCGTACAAGCCTAGATTACCCAGTAGATTTGGTTACGAGATCGCTGATCTGGATGCGTTCTTAACTAAGGTGTTTTTTATTATATATCTAAATTCTAACTGTTATTCTTTTAATACAGTCAGTGTTTTATTTCTAATAAATATTAATAAATTTAGCACATATAGGGAAAATCAATATATTTAGTATACATAATCTACGCGCGCGCGCACACACACACGCGCCTGCACCCGCGCCCGCACACGCACACGCACACGCGCGCGCGCATAAATATACTAAACATATTGATTTCCCTTATATGTGCTAAATATACTAATATTTATTAGAAATAAAACACTGACTATATTTTATATCACCCTGTATATATATTGTATATACAAGGTGTTTCACAACCTACGTACAATATTTTAATAGCGTATTCTAGAGGCAAAAATGAGTTAAAAATCTTAATACAAAAATATCGAGGCTACAATAGTTTTTGAGTTATAAGTGATCAAAGTTTGCCAATAATATTGCATAGAATTCGCGTCCTCGGGCTTGTAACTACATTTACACACATACTGATCTGTCTCTGTTATTGCTGACAAATAAAATAAATAAATTGATTTTCATAAAACTTCTTCGCGCGATCAAAACAAAGATAAATTTTGTTTCTTAATTTGTGAAAATATTAAGTTTATATTTATATTTAAATATAAGGTAAATATGCATGGAAGGTCACACCTCACCGATTTAATCGCTACTTAGATATATTGTAGGAGGGAGTGTTCTGAGTAATTCCCCGCAAGAATCAAGTGGCGGTCGATATTGTTTTAGGAGATATAACAAATTAAAGTTTCACAGTTTTAATGCTATTTTTTACGTATTATAAGAAGAAATAGGTTTGGGTTAGGTTATATCTTCCGGAAGTGGAGCCCCCCCGTAGAGGGGCGGAACCCATTGCATCCACGCATACACTTTCCCATCCACACAACAATTGTGAGGTAGACCTCACTTCGCGTTGTAAAGTATATGCGTGGACCAGTGGGTTCCGCCCCCCTACCGGGGAGCTCCACTTCCGGAAGATATAACCTAACCTAACCCAAACCTATTTTCAGTTTTAAAAGTAAAATTGAAGACGTGACTCAGAAATTCATGTAATCGCATATTAAAAGTTGTTAACGAACTGCGAGAAATAGGTGAAATCGATTATTGACAAAATATCTATGATCATGTACCTATCCCGTAAATGTAAACAAATACTTTTTTCATGTCTACCCTACAACAAATACAACGTACACAAACTTCACTTTTCCTAATATTACTTTATAATACCCGAGAAAAAGCATTAAAACTGTGAAACTTTAATTTGTTATATCTCCTAAACCAACTCCGACCGCCACTTGATTCTTGCGGAGAATTACTCAGAACACTCTCTCCTACAACATATATAAGTGGCGATTAAATCAGTGAGGTGTGACCTTTTATGCATATTTACCTAAATTACAATATGCGAACAAAATATAATATGACGAAAAATCAAATTTTTCTGAGTTTGTCGAGTACCGTCAAATATGTCTCCGGAAGACATTCGGTGTCTGTTTGTACATTTAAACTATCTCTTTGTCTCTTTATGTGTAAAACTTCGGAAATCAATCGCTTATGTAAATGTGGTTCGTTATCTAATATTTCTACTTCGTCCTACTTGAAATCACGATTAAAAGTGATTCTGTGATCGGTTATAACAGAATGACTGGTCGTATTTCTACGGATATGATTTCTATGTTCCGCTATTCTAGTATGTAGTTGTCTTTTTGTCTATCCAACGTAAGACGCATCACAATTATCACAGTTAATTTTATAGACAATATTGTTACGAGCCGATTGTGGGCAGGAGTCACTATGTACTTTAATAAATTTATTCATTTTATTAAGACTGCGGTATGAGAGTTTCACATTTAAGTCTTTGGTTATGTTTTTGAATTGTTCAGAAATTAAAGGAACGAAAGGTATTGTAAAATAAGAGACTATTCCCATTTTTTGTAGATATGTGGATGACATTGCATTGGCGGCTCCCTCTCCCCTTCTCAATCACGCTCTAGACATTTCTAACAC
>NW_021850887.1:42181-50553 GCF_003651465.1 Formica exsecta
GAATTATTTTTAATATATAAAAATGAGGTAAATATGCATAAAAGGTTGCACCTCACCGATTTAATCGCCACTTAGATATGTTGTAGGAGGGAGTGTTCTGAGTAATTCCCCGCAAGAATCAAGTGGGGGTCGGAGTTGGTTTAGGAGATATAACAAATTAAAGTTTCACAGTTTTAATGCTTTTTCTCGGGTATTATAAAGTAATATTAGGAAAAGTGAAGTTTGTGTACGTTGTATTTGTTGTAGGGTAGACATGAAAAAAGTATTTGTTTACATTTACGGGATAGGTACATGATCATAGATATTTTGTCAATAATCGATTTCACCTATTTCTCGCAGTTCGTTAACAACTTTTAATATGCGATTACATGAATTTCTGAGTCACGTCTTCAATTTTACTTTTAAAACTGAAAATAGGTTTGGGTTAGGTTAGGTTATATCTTCCGGAAGTGGAGCTCCCCGGTAGGGGGGCGGAACCCACTGGTCCACGCATATACTTTACAACGCGAAGTGAGGTCTACCTCACAATTGTTGTGTGGATGGGAAAGTGTATGCGTGGATGCAATGGGTTCCGCCCCTCTACGGGGGGGCTCCACTTCCGGAAGATATAACCTAACCTAACCCAAACCTATTTTCAGTTTTAAAAGTAAAATTGAAGACGTGACTCAGAAATTCATGTAATCGCATATTAAAAGTTGTTAACGAACTGCGAGAAATAGGTGAAATCGATTATTGACAAAATATCTATGATCATGTACCTATCCCGTAAATGTAAACAAATACTTTTTTCATGTCTACCCTACAACAAATACAACGTACACAAACTTCACTTTTCCTAATATTACTTTATAATACCCGAGAAAAAGCATTAAAACTGTGAAACTTTAATTTGTTATATCTCTTAAACCAACTCCGACCGCCACTTGATTCTTGCGGGATATTACTCAGAACTCAGATAGCAAAGTGTCGTCATTATAACGTCGTTTTTTAGTCACTGGTTACGTCAAATTCACCTTTGAAATGACGTAAAAGTGACGTTAGAATGACGGTCCTAAGTCACAGACTGTTGACGTCATATCTATGACGATAAAATGACGACATTTCTCTAATATAAGATTACGTACAAAATTGCTGAACCTTTGGCTACTCAAAATTTACCGTTCTTTCAATAGTACAAATTCACCGGATTTTTAACTCTTTATCAAATAGAATAATAAACATAGAATTATTATAAAATATATTAATGGAATTACAAATGTAATAAATATGATTTTATATATATACATACATACATATATATTGTAACGTTCCGCTTTCGCGAGGCGGAGACAGGACAGCTCGGTCGGGATCCGGGGCTCGTGAAAGGGTAGCGAGACACGAACGCGAATATGTAGTTGTTAAAATATAATTTATTGTACTTTAAGGTGTAGGTCGTACAGTGAGCGTGAGTGTATCAGATATGTGTGTGAGCGCGTGGATGTATACAAGATATGTGTATGAGCGCGTGGATGTATAAAAGATATGTGTGTGAGCGCGTGTATGTATAAAAGATGGATATGTCAACGTGTAGTCGCATAAAAGTGTATCGCTGTATACAGTGTGTGTGTATTTTGTGCGCGGACGGCGGTGCATGCAATGCAGCGCGGTCACTCGGAATGCTTTCCGGTATCTCAAACGCGCGATCGATTATCTATAATAAGTCGCGCGGCGCGGATTCGGCAGGAGCCGCTAGTTATCGGGTCGTAGGCCGTGCGGGCGGTAATTTCGGTAGCGCCGGTGGGCGCGTATGTGCGTGATATTGATTTCGCACATCGATCGGTGTTGCGGTAGGGATGCGGGTCGTCCCTCGGCGCGGGACTTATCGCTCCGTAATAATGGCGAGTCCGGTTCGCTTACGCTGGTCTGTCGGTGCCTGCGGATAATTGACCAGTATCGATTGTTTGGATCGCGGTGTTATTCGTACGGAATCGGGAATGCAGCGGCTGACGAGGACACCCGTCCGTGGTGGAGAACTCCCCACCACGTGAGTAATGCCGGTGTACGCAGGCGGTCGAAAAATCATGAGGTGCCGAGAACTCCCGGCGGGGTCGAGTACGCCCGATCCCGTTTGCCTCTAACTCGTGATTTTGCAAGGATTGCTCTTAGAGATGCCACAAACTCTCGGCGGAGACTGAGTACTCCCAACCCCGTTTCCTCTCTTAGGAGCGTTCGTAGGATCTCGAATATTTCCAGGCGTCTTACTGACTCTGGCGGTTTCGGAAGATCTGGTATCGAGATGCTAAAACGCGCTCTATTTATACCCGTTTTTGGCGAGCGTGTCTGCGTATTTCGTTAATTGTTCTAACGGTACTTATCGTTCTTGAACCGGTGCGCGCGACTCGGATATATTCGGTATCGGTCGGTCGGTACCCGAGCACGTCACCGGCTCTCGGCGGTTTCGCGCGCGGTTGTTTGTTTGGACGTTTATTTATAATTTAAAAATGGGCGCTCAGCGCCTTCGCATTTTGCCCGACCGGTGTTCATCGGGCGGCGGACTTCAGGTCGCATAGCGGTAAATAAACGAACTAGCGGCTGAAGTATGAACTATTTTTTAAGTAAAGTTTTGAAATGTTGCGCGCAGTAACATTTTTCATGAAATATTAAATAAATAATAATTTTGGATATAAATAAACATGCATATCAAATTCCATTATTAATATTAAACAATATTTCATAGTTTTGTAATATTATAATACGTCAAAAATATCACGTTTGTGTTACATCATTATTTAGTCGACTGACGTCATATGACAATAAATGACCTTAAAATGACGTTATAATGACGACACCTTGCTACCTGTGGTTGGATTATTACCCACTCACATGCGTAACGTAACGTGCGTCACACTGGGACTCCCCCCTACAACATATCTAAATGGCGATTAAATCGGTGATGTGTGACCTCTTATGCATATTTACCAAATATAATAATTAATCAACCATTTAAATTGTTATTTTTAAAAATTTAAATTTTTTACGTACGACATTTATAGTTCGTTAATATCAGCTGACCGCCGTACATACGCCGTATATTCATACACATAAGAAACAATAAAATCAGCTGTGCAGTAAAAATCAATATTATCTGATTTGTAAAATCAATAACAGATGACAAATTGGTACGCGTGTATGTGTAGTTACGGATCTGAGCGCGCGACCTCTACGCGATATCATTGGCAAATTTTGATCGCTTATAATTCAAAAACTATTGCAGCCTCAAAATTATTGTATTTGAATTTTTGACTCTATTTTATCTCTAAAATACGCTATTAAAGTATTGTACGGAAGTTGTGAGACACCCTGTATATATACATATATATAGGGTGTCCCAAAGCATCCTAGACAACGCTCGTGAGTACAGTAAACTGAACAAAAAAGTCTTTTACTGTTTTGCAATTTTCGCAGTAATTATTGAAATATTAATTAAGGCTGCGTTTGGAAACATCACCCGTGTGCACACGAGGAGCGTCGTTCTATCTTTGTTATTTACTAAAAGTTGAACAAAGATAGAACGACACTTGTGAGCACACGGGTGATATTTCCGAACGTAGCCTTAAAAGGATTGGCAAATGAATGCGCGTTTCGCAAACTGTGGGACGTACGCTCTAAGTGTGTCAGCGGCGAGCTTAGGAAAACTAGCTTGGGCTAGAGTAAAAATATACATGAAAAAAAAATTTTCAATATTTCTTCACTGATTTATTAATTGCTGCATTTTTATTAGATATTATGGTAATTCCTGAGAAATATATGTAATTATATTAAATTTCGTCATTTAAAATTTTCTTACCACCGAGAGATTCGAACTTGGTACCCCATTCTTGACAGTCCTTCACTCTATTCACTATCGAGTGTTTGTAATAAGAAAGTTTTAAATTCTCCTTATATGTTATAATATAATATAAAATATGAAGTTAAAAATTTTTTCGTATTACTAAATAATATTTAATACTTTAAAATTTTAAATTAAAAATACATTTAAAAGTTTATTCGGCTGTTATGTTACTACGAACACATAAAAGTTAGCTATCCTATTAATTGATCAATATGAATCATATAGTATAATAATTCTTAAAATCACATTTTCAATATAATAGAATGATGAAACTAACATGAAAAAACATGAAAAAACTATTCAAGAATGACAGCATTCAAGAATGAGTGAGCATTAGATATTTTTGAACGCCATTTATAATGCTTAATGGCTAGATAATCACTAGGGGATCGTCCTGATTGCGCACATTACCGATCGGACACGACAATATTTTCCGATCGGACACAGACCCGATCGGACATATGTCTTATCGGGCACAGGCTCGATCGGACCCAATCGGACATAGTTCCGATCGGACACATATGGTTGCAATCGGACATCATCCCGATTGGACACCATCCTGATCGGATACAGGCCCGATCGGACACAGACTCGATCGGACACAGACTCGGTTAGACACAGACGCTATCGGATACAGTCCCGATCGAACATAAACCTTGTTGAAAATATTTAGTTTCAGGATAATTATTTGGAATAAAGCCTTTTCTGAATTTTGACAAATATGATCGGATCTCTCGGTCAGCACATACTTTACAAAGCAAAGCAAGGTCCGCCCCACAATTGTTGTGTGGATGGGAAAGTGTATACGTGGACGCAGTGTGTTCCGCTCCCCCTACGGGGGAGCTTCACTTCCGGAAGATATAATCTAACCCAAACCAAATTTTAATTTTAAATCAGAAATAGGTTTGGGTTAGGTTATATCTTCCGGAAGTGAAGCCCCCCCCCCCCCGTAAGAGGGGCGGAACCCACTGCGTCCACGCATACACTTTCCCATCCACACAACAATTGCGGGATGGACCTCGCTTTGTTTTGGTAATTTTGGGGGTTTTCGGTTTTTTTGGGGGTGGGGATGATGGGGGACGGGCTTCCCCGACTGTTTATCACTGTTGGAGTTACAACAAAGAGTTTTACTGAGAGATCCGATCATATTTGTTAAAATTCACGAAAGGCCTTATTCCAAATAATTACCCCGTTTTTAATTAAACTAATGAAATCGATTTCTTTGCTAAAACCGGGCGCAATTACCCAAAGTTTAACCTAATATGTATTCCACTGAAACTAAATATTTCCAACGGTTTATGTTCGTTCGGGACTGTATCCGATAGCGTCTGTGTCCAATCGAGTCTGTGTCCGATCAGGCCTGTGTCCGATCGGGATGGTGTCCGATTGCAACCATATGTGTCCGATCGGAACTGTGTCCGATTGGGTCTGTGTCCGATCGAGCATGTATCCAATTGGGACTGTGTCCAATTGGGTCTGTGTCCGATCGAGCCTGTGTCCGATCGGAACTGTGTCCGATCAGGATTGTGTCCGATCAGGACTGTGTCCGATCGGGAAATATTGTCGTGTCTGATCGGTAATGTGCGCAAACGGGACTCACTCAATCACTAGACAGTCATTAGAGAAATTATCCAAGAATGACATAACCTCATCTCACTTTTTAAATGCTAACAAATTTTCAACTAATAGTGGCTACCCAAGGAGAAACGCGAGATCGGATATACGTCTATTAGATGTCGGAACTATCTAGTCTAAAACAACATCTAGAAATATCTGAATTAGATGCCATGTAATCTCGTCATTAAATTTTTTTAGACACAATTAAAACTTAATATTCACACAATAGCAGTGCATTGTTTATGAAACACTCTTTGGGCTGCAAATCACTTCTCGACATCTAATAGACATCTAATAAACCTCTAAGTAAATGTTAACGCAATGTGTACCCAGAGAGAAACGTGAAGTCGATAGTATAGTATAGTATAGTCGACGTCTATTCGACACGTCTAAGATAGGTCGATAGTTTTGCATCTAGATAGATATCATGGTGACCTCTTTTAGACGTTTATTAACATCTCATTTTCTGATATTTTTTGACGTCAAAAATAAGAACAATTGCAGTGTTAATATATAATAACACATTAATGTGTAATACATACAGATAAATCTAAATAATTTAATTCATGAAATTAAAGATTTTATTTATACGGAAGTTAACTTCTAATTTTATCTTAAGTAGACAATAATGAATGACTTTCACTTATTTGGACACTTTATGTCCGATCGGATATCTAGCTGTCTGATTTTCTAAAAATCAGTTCAATATCTGAATTTTCCTGTATCGTGTCATAAATTAAACGTTAAGAGACTTAAATTAAATGCTAAGAGACATAAACAATAAGCCATTTTACATGCCTATCGAATCCGGTCTACGCACTTCTTCGCTCAGACGGTTTAATTAATAACTCAACAACTATTGCAAATTTTGCAAAACGGTATAGAACTTTCCTTCTCAGTTTGAGCCAATATAGCTTCACATTTCGGGTGTGTCAAAAATTATCGGACATCCTATATATGTATATACAAGGTGCCCTAAAGCACTCTAGACAATGCTCGTGAGCGGATAGAGCACAGTAAACTGAACAGAAAAGTGTTTTACCATTTTGCAATTTTCGCAATAATTATTGAAATATTAATTAAAAAGAATTGGCGAATGAGCGCGCGTTTCGCGCGGCTAGACCGTGGGACGTGAGGTTATATAAAAGAAGGTTAAATCATGAGCCTTTCGCAACCCATAACTTATAGTCGCTATTGAAAAGAGATGCTAAATAAGGTAAACTACCCAGGTAGCAAGGTGTCGTCATTATAACGTCATTTTTTAGTCACTGGTTACGTCAAATTCGCCTTTGAAACGACGTAAAAGTGACGTTAGAATGACGGTCCTAAGTCACAGACCGTTGACGTCATATCTATGACGATAAAATGACGACATTTCTCTAATATAAGATGACGTATAAAATTGGTAAACTTAGGCTACTTCTCAAAATTAACCGTTCTTTCAATTGTACAAATTCATTGGATTTTTAACTCTTTATCAAATAGAATAATAAACATAGAATTATTATGGAATATATTAATGGAATTACAAATGTAATAAATATGATTTTATATATATACGGATGATTTTAACTTTTTCGGACATTTATTCAGACTTTTAAAAGTCATGTAAACTTTATAAGTATCATAAAATATTTATTATTTTCCTTATATAAATATGATAATTTTAATATTGACGTATTTTAACAATATTAGTTAATTGATCAGTAAATAATCTTAAAAAGACGATTAAATGACGTTATTTCTGTGACGATAATATGTCGTCAAAAATATCACGTCTGTGTTACGTCATTATTTAGTCGACTGACGTCATATGACGAGAAATGACCTTAAAATGACGTTATAATGACGACACCTTGCTACCTGGGTATTGTTATTGGCTCTCGCGGTCTTTTGCAATGCATCATGGGTTGCGCAAGTAAATACATACATTACATATAACGACTTAACCTTCTTATATATAATTTTACTGGGACGTACGCTCTAGACGAGCTTCGCAGTGTCTCATGGCAACGAAAATCGGGGTACAGTCCTTTTTAATTAATATTTCAGTAATTATTGCCAAAATTACAAAATGGTAAAGGACTTTTGTGTTCAGTTTACTATGCTCTACCCGCTCGCGAGCGTTGTCTGGGTGCTTTGGAATACCCTGTATATATATATATATATATATATTTATATGTATATATATTTATATATATTTATTTCATCAAATTTCAGAGACAAATTTAATTAAGCTCTTTTTTCAACAAAAATATTGTAAAAATTTATTAACTGACATATTCGTGATTTTAGCGTCATATTCTGGAAATTAAGTATTAAATTATAATTTTGATAAAATAAAATCTATAAAATTAAACGAAGAAGGATTTTTTGCCTTTTATTTTTTTTCTCGAATTCTTATATTCTTAATTACTTATAACTCGAGAATTTTATTAAAACAAATCACACAATTTCAATTGAAATAATAAATAATATGATATATTCTCTGTTATAAAGGGTAGGCCATTTTAATGTATCCACTGAAATATCTTAAAATCCATAAGTTTAAGACAAAAATGTTTTAGACAAAAGTTGTATGGTTTCGAGGGAACCATAAGATAATACTATTAGTTTGACCTTGAAGAGTTATTTGAAGGTCACATGAAGGTCACATTTAATTTTTTTAATGGAATACTATATCTTTTATTACATATTCTTGTAGCTTATCTCGAGAGCTTTTCAAAATACTATAATAAAGTATTTTTTCATTAAGTACGTTTTGTGTTATTTTATATTTTAATCTGATATATTTTGATATAAAAAATAAAATATCTCGTAAAATATTTAGTTTTCGATAATCTTACCGTAACACTTTTATGTACAGAATAATGAGACAAATCAA
>NW_021850887.1:50562-57389 GCF_003651465.1 Formica exsecta
TATTACGGTAAGATTATCGAAAACTAAATATTTTACGAGATATTTTATTTTTTATATCAAAATATATCAGATTAAAATATAAAATAACACAAAACGTACTTAATGAAAAAATACTTTATTATATTGTTTTGAAAAGCTCTCGAGATAAGCTACAAGAATATGCAATAAAAAATATAGTCTTCCATTAAAAAAATTAAATGTGACCTTCATGTGACCTTCAAATAACTCTTTAAGGTCAAACCAATGGTATCATCTTATGGCCCCCTCGAAACCATACAACTTTTGTCTAAAACATTTTTGTCTTAAACTTATAGATTTTAAGATATTTCAGTGGATACATTAAAATGGCCTACCCTGTATAATCATTTCTCTTTATTTCGTAGTAATAATAATAACAGAATAATTTGATTTTCTCTAAGAAATATCTCTTTAATTTCTCTATAACTTTTAGGACATTTTTTACACAATAAGATATAAGAAGAATATACAATTTATAAAATCTCTTAATCTTTTAGGCATCTATAGAGAAACCAGCGAATGTTCCAGTCGTTCTATCTTTTCCATCAGTATTATATCAGACTCAGGGCGGTATTCAAGATGAAATGGCTCTTCCTCTGGGGACAGTCGTAAATGCCATTTTTAAGAACCAAGCCTGGTTATATGTTCAAACACCTCACGGCCAGGAAGGCTATGTTGATTACGCCGCCTGTTTGCCTCTGGGAATCTTACCGCATCCTACACAAGGACCTTGCTGGGAGGATTCTACCGACATCTTTCCCCGACCTCTCGGTGAGCAAAATTTCCTCCCTAAGACTCGAAAAAATGAAAGAAACCTTAACGATATAAAGAAATGTCATTCGTTTACTGCAATCGCATTTAAATTTCCGACATATATATTTTAAATCTATGTATAATTTATGTTTGATATATTTTTTCTTTATCAAATTATATATACAGAATGTTTAATAATAATTGCCCCACTTGTAATGTGCAGTTAGAGCCGGTGAAACCGCAGGAAAGTCCTTTACCATTTTGCGATTTTCGTAATAATAATTGAGAAATTAATTAAAAAAGATCGACCAATTCGCGCGAGTATAAGCACGCAGCGAGAAGCAATGCCGCCCATATCAGGCCATCCTTTCTCACCACGCGGTAATACTCGCGCGAATTGGCCGATCTTTTTAAATTAATTTCTTATTAATTATTGCGACGATCGCAAAACGGTAAAAGACCGTTCGTATTTGGTTTTATCTGCTCTACCTGCACATTACGGGTGGGGCGATTATTATCAGACACCCTGTATATATGTATGTATGTATATAGGGTGTCTGTCAATCTCATCACCCATCGTGTGCAAGTAGAGCAGATGAAACCGAGAAGAAAAATCCTTTTCCATTCTGCGATTTTCGTAATAATTATTGAGAAATTAATTTAAAAAGATGGACCAATTCGCGTAAGTATAAGTGCGCGGCAAGAAGGAACAGCCCAGAGACAACCCAAAAGTTTGCGGTCGCTACGCGCGCGACGAAGTTTTGGGAGGAGCGCTCTACAAATGACAATAGTTACGTACGAGCGGTCGTACATACAGATCTGGAAACTGCGTTACTTTTTTAATGATGAGGATAAAGTGAAAACGATTTGGATAGTTCTTTTGATGGCCGCTGCCATCACGGGATGTAGAGATGCGCCTACGCACGTCAATTGTACGACAGAGAATGATGTTTCCTTCTAATCTTTTCACCGGTAGCTGTCAAAATCCAAAATGTTTTTTATAAAACGTTTCGATCTGTAAGGTCGACATTTGGAAGTAATTTCAATAATTTCTTTGGAAATAATTTGAAGCACCAATAAATGCCATTCAAATAGTAACATAATGAAATGAAAATTTCATCTGTAAACTGTTTTTGTTAATTTAACTATACAATTTGAAGATGTGAAAGGTCTTGAGGCAAGCAATTCATAAAAATAATCAATGGCTGGGATTGTAAACAAATAGAGTCTGCTTTTTCAGTGCTGTTTTTAACGCTTTTAACGCATCTGATTGCTGCAGATATTTCCATGTCATTGGATAATTAAACATGAATGTTTTTTGAGACTAAAAATATAATATTTACTTTTATACCTTCGCTAGATACATCTTTGCTGTTTAGGTTATTATTCGTCTCCAGAGTTATTTGTGGTTGTAAGACATCCAGTTCTGATTAGTTCCGACTGACAACGTGTCGGGTTCGGACGTGTTTTTGCGTGCTGCATATGTCCTTTGTCTGGACCTTTTTTTGGACTCAATGGCTGGGATTGTAAACAAATAGAGTCTGCTTTTTCAGTGCTGTTTTTAACGCTTTCAGCATCTGATTGCTGCAGATATTTCCATGTCATTGGATAATTAAACATGAATGTTTTTTGAGACTAAAAATATAATATTTACTTTTATACCTTCGCTAGATACATCTTTGCTGTTTAGGTTATTATTCGTCTCCAGAGTTATTTGTGGTTGTAAGACATCCAGTTCTGATTAGTTCCGACTGACAACGTGTCGGGTTCGGACGTGTTTTTGCGTGCTGCATATGTCCTTTGTCTGGACCTTTTTTTGGACTCCCTCCTCTCTTAAGAGGAATTTTTGCTTATATCTTACAAACCCATAAGAAACAATGGTGTATGGGCGACTAATGCCCAACCAGCCATAAAAGAAAGAAGAAGAAGAATCCAGTTCTGATTCTAATATACTTCTTTCGCTGTATCAATTTGATTCACCATCTATGATTATCGTGATCATAATTTATTAATGCTAATTCATCAATTTATCATTAATCAATCTATTTGCATGCGACAAGATTTTCTGTTTCATACCGTCTGAAATAAATATTGTTAGCACTGCATCCGCTGTTAAATAAGGACGTTTAAGCAAAACCTGTGCAGAAATTGCATTCAAATTTCAATTCACGTTTTGTAAAATATCGAAATATTGAAGGCTATAACTTTTTAATAGAAGAGATATAAAAATGTATCACGCAAAAGGCGTATATTTGTTAACCTTAATAAGATATACTCACATCTGCGATTACTCTGCCGGTTTCATCGTATTTCACAAACTTTCTCACAATACAATTTTTTTCGAAGTGTCTCCCAAATAAATTGCATGGGTTTCAAAGAGTTCATTTCCGGAATAATTGATTCCCATTTTTTGCGAATTTTATCGTCTTTGGACACTTTAAAAACTGATCTCTTCACGTGAATACTGTTATACCCTGTTTTGCATTTTGGCACTATACGTCATTTTTCAAACAACAAAAATTGTGTTCACTTTTGTTAATTGCACGTTTTATTTTCATTATTCACTGTTATTAACGGTCGTATAAACTGCTATTCAAAGCATCATTCAAATTCAAAGCGTGGTTTAAAACAACATCCCTTACAACTACCGATACATGCGGCCAATATAAGAACTATAGAAACCGTTGTCATTAAGCGACGCATCCCCCATCATGGGAGTTTCCAAATCTGTATGTACGACTGTGAGCGGTACATAACGATAGGGATGTTCGATCTTGTGATAAAAATCGATTTCTGAATCGATTCTGAATCGCCGGTGTGAAAATCGATTCTTATAAAATCGGAATGCAGAAGATCGATCTTGTGAGAATCGATCTTTTTACATCACACAGTATAAAAAAATCCAAACATGCCAAAAAGTAAAGGAATTAACTAAAGTGCAGTTCTGTACCCAAATTGGAATCGAATTTTAGCGCAAGCCACAAATCTTGACAGATTGATGACCACTAATTTAGGAGTTAGGAAGCTTTTGAAAGGTTAAAGACAAGAATAAAAAGTATTTTAAATAATATATTAATATTTTTCACTTTTTTTTATTAATCGATTAACCAGTCTTTGTTCGAAAGCGACGAAAGAAACAGCAATTGCTGTAGATGCGTCGGCGAAAGTCTGTTTCGACTTTCGATTAATATACTACCTGCCTTGGAAAACAAGCGTTCCGATGGGACAGACGTTGCTACTATAAGTAATTAATGATGTGCTACTTTACTTAGTATCGGATACACGTTGTTTTTATGCCAGTAGTTCAAATGGTTATCGTTCAATATAGTCGTCGGTTGATTAAGATAATGCTTTAGATCTGTCGGCATTTCACTTCCCGAATAGGTTTCTTCTTCATGAATTGCCTGATGTCGACTGAGGAGGGTCTCGTGGTGAGACCAGAGATTATCGGAGCGGTCTTTTTGGTGAGCGACGTTTTCCGACGTTATTAACGATGGATTCTCATACAGCACAGAACATTGCAATTACATTGCAGTAATGTTACAATCTTGCAAGTTGCAATGTAATATTGTTGAGACATTATTGGAACATGCTATTGTAATATTTGATGAGAACGTTACAGCAACATTCCACAAACATTACAAAAAACAGTTTTCGGTAATCGCTAGTTCGTTCGTTTACCGCTATGCGGTGCGCGTTGCGTTATCTATCTCGCATTTAAGTTTTAGTCACGATGATTATACTGGTCGATAAAATAAGAACTTTCTTTTTGCCTTAAATTCTACCAAGTTATTTCTGATAGATTTTTTAGCGCTGATTATGAATCTGGCTGTAAAAATGGCATATCACGTCAAGTTTTTGAGAAAAGTTGCTCATTCAAAGTTGCTAAAATAAGCGTTTTTGATACTTTGGCATGAGCTACATCTTTCGATGGAGACGTACTACAGACGGTAGCGACAGCTCAAAATTAAGATCAAGACTTATACTTTATGATAAAAATGCCAGAAATCTCAGGCAGAAAAGGTTTTCCTGAAAAAAAGTGGTTGAAATATCTATTAGTGTCCTCCAGTCATATGTCTCTAATTGTCCGTTACTAAAATTTTTTAAAATCATTCTAATCATGAAAGTCGATATGTATACGTTTGCCTGGTCACTCATCACGAATCACGTGTTGAAATTTCAAATTGAAAATGGAGGATCCAAAATGGCGGACCAAATTTTTGAAAAATCATTCAAATCATGAGTATGTGTAGGTTTTTGTGATCGATATCACTTAAGAACAAAATTAGAATAGTTTTTTGTTACTTTTATTACTAAAAAAATTTTAGTAACAGACAATTGGAGACGTATGACTGGAGAATATTGCGATAGATGTTTCTTATGTTTCGATCACTTTTTTTCAGGAGAACCTTTCGTGCCTGGGACTTCGGGTATTTTTATCATAAAGTATAAGTCATAAGTTTTATTTTGAGCTGTAGCACGTCCCCAGATATAATTCACGCAAAAGTATCAAATACGCCTATTTTAGCAACTTTGACTGAAGTGTTCTCAAAAACTTGACGTGATACGCCATTTTTATAGCCTGTTATAGCCCGAAAAAGCTATACACTAGTTACTATATATAAATTATTTTAGATATATATTATTTTATACCATTGCTCAACGTGTAACGCGAATACAGATCACGTTACGAGTGTTGCCCGAGCGAAGCGCTGACAAGGTGAACCACGCGCGAAGCCCGAGCGACCGCGCAATCACTTCATTGCGAAAACGCGGAAATCAGGGCAAGCGGAATAAGGAAATTGCGAAAATGCAAGCAAAGAAGTCCTACTTAGAACTCCTTAGCTTGCACCCGGATCTTAAAACAGTTTTCGGTAATCGCTAGTTCGTTCGTTTACCGCTATGCGGTGCGCGTTGCGTTATCTATCTCGCATTTAAGTTTTAGTCACGATGATTATACTGGTCGATAAAATAAGAACTTTCTTTTTGCCTTAAATTCTACCAAGTTATTTCTGATAGATTTTTTAGCGCTGATTATGAATCTGGCTGTAAAAATGGCATATCACGTCAAGTTTTTGAGAAAAGTTGCTCATTCAAAGTTGCTAAAATAAGCGTTTTTGATACTTTGGCATGAGCTACATCTTTCGATGGAGACGTACTACAGACGGTAGCGACAGCTCAAAATTAAGATCAAGACTTATACTTTATGATAAAAATGCCAGAAATCTCAGGCAGAAAAGGTTTTCCTGAAAAAAAGTGGTTGAAATATCTATTAGTGTCCTCCAGTCATATGTCTCTAATTGTCCGTTACTAAAATTTTTTAAAATCATTCTAATCATGAAAGTCGATATGTATACGTTTGCCTGGTCACTCATCACGAATCACGTGTTGAAATTTCAAATTGAAAATGGAGGATCCAAAATGGCGGACCAAATTTTTGAAAAATCATTCAAATCATGAGTATGTGTAGGTTTTTGTGATCGATATCACTTAAGAACAAAATTAGAATAGTTTTTTGTTACTTTTATTACTAAAAAAATTTTAGTAACAGACAATTGGAGACGTATGACTGGAGAATATTGCGATAGATGTTTCTTATGTTTCGATCACTTTTTTTCAGGAGAACCTTTCGTGCCTGGGACTTCGGGTATTTTTATCATAAAGTATAAGTCATAAGTTTTATTTTGAGCTGTAGCACGTCCCCAGATATAATTCACGCAAAAGTATCAAATACGCCTATTTTAGCAACTTTGACTGAAGTGTTCTCAAAAACTTGACGTGATACGCCATTTTTATAGCCTGTTATAGCCCGAAAAAGCTATACACTAGTTACTATATATAAATTATTTTAGATATATATTATTTTATACCATTGCTCAACGTGTAACGCGAATACAGATCACGTTACGAGCGTTGCCCGAGCGAAGCGCTGACAAGGTGAACCACGCGCGAAGCCCGAGCGACCGCGCAATCACTTCATTGCGAAAACGCGGAAATCAGGGCAAGCGGAATAAGGAAATTGCGAAAATGCAAGCAAAGAAGTCCTACTTAGAAGC
>NW_021850887.1:57868-88330 GCF_003651465.1 Formica exsecta
AAAATGCAAGCAAAGAAGTCCCTTAGAACTCCTTAGCTTGCATCCGGATCTTGCCGCCAAAATCGAGCGACACGACACATGGTCCTGCCGCTAAACGATCCCCTCCCGGGAAACCAAGGGGAGATAATAAAAAGATCCATCGCTAACGAGCGGCGGGCAGTCTTAATAATCAATTAGTATCGAACGGGAGGTCAATAACGCTAATTACGAGCAATCATTAAATTAAAGCCACGCAGTCGGCAGAAATAAATACGAAAGATCGAGGAGTAAGTCTCGCGACCGAAACTCGACTCCAGACACGCGCACGCCAAGATATCCGCTATCGCGATACGCGACGCGAGCTAACGTGCGGGAACTTTGTAATTAAGCCAATTTGTGAATAAAATAGATATATATATATTTTCATTCCGACTACAAGAGTGTCATTGTCAATTACATTAAAATCAGTGAGTCTCTCGGGCGGAGCCCGAATTCCCAAATTCCTTCCGGCAAACGATCCCAACTACCGTGTCTCTCCGGAGGCATAACAAGTCAGATTCGTAATTAGCGCTAAAAAATCTACCAGAAATGACTTGGTAGAACTTAAGGCAAATTTGGTGTTGAACAGTGTTATATAAAGCTTGCAAAGAGCGGCTAGTAAGATTAAAGGTATAATAACTATTTTTATTAATACCTATTTTAATTTGTCTGATACGATCCCAACACAGGGAATTCAGATATTAAATTGATTGTTCAGAAATCGGACAAATAAATGTCCGAAAAAGTTAAAATTATCCGTTTATTGTCTACTTAAGATGTAAAATAGAGTCTAATATCTATATAAATAAAATTTTAACTTTTATTAATTAAATTATTTAATCGTTATCAATTTCTTAAACTTGTAAATTATTTATAAAATAGCAATGCTATATATATAATTAGATAACAGAAAATTGTTTAATACCCTCACAGCACCGAACATTGCAGTAAGATTATAGGGAGATTACAAACTTACACATTTTAAGGAACATGTTACTGGTACATACCACTAACCTTACAATAAAACCTTACTTTATAATATTGTTGGAAGATTAATGGAATCTTAATTCAATATTTTAGCAACCTTACGCGCAATAATTTCACTTTTCGCATATGCTGGAAATATTACAAAACTATAAAACATTGTTTAATATTAATAATCGAATATTTGATGTGCACGTTTTCATATATTCAAAATTATTATTTATTTAATATTTCATGAGAAATGTTATTGCCCGAAACATTCCAAAAACTTTACAAAAAAATAGTATTCAGCCGCTAGTTCGTTTGCTCATCGCTATGCAACGCGCTATGCATCCATCTCGTATTTGATTTTTAGTCATGAGAAGTATATAAAGCTTGCAAAGAGCAACTGGCAAAAGATTAAAAATATAATTATTTCTATCAGTTCAATTACTGATACAATCCTAACATAGGAAATTCAGATATTGGACTGATTGTTTCTTAGATCGAGCAGATAAATGTCTGAAAAAGTTTAAATCATCCGTTTATTCCCAGGTAGCAAGGTGTAGTCATTATAACGTCATTTTAAGGTCATTTCTCGTCATATGACGTCAGTCGACTAAATAATTATAGAAAACAGAATTATAGATAACAGAAAATTGTTTAATAGTTTCCATTCTTATATAAAACCAAAAATTTGATAATAATTTTTTAATATGCAAGATACTTTTCAGATTTTAATAGATATATACTTTGAGAATATATAAAGACATCCAAGAGAGACGAGAAGAAACTCGTAATTGCGTAAATCCACAATCTTTTTTTTTTATCTCTCTTGAATGTCTTTATATATTCTCAAAGTTTATCTATCAAATTTGAAGCATTTTGCATATTTGTAGCAACGCATTTCAAATACATCGCACCGTAATATTACTGTAGTCTTACATTGTAATATTTCTAAAGGCGGACATTTCAACGTTACCGCAGGCTTGTAGTAACATTGCAGAAACATTTTGCAACTTCCATGCAATATTACAATGTTTCAATGTAAGGTCTATGCAACGTTTTTGCAATCTTTCGGTGCTGTACTCCTAAACCACACATCAATAGGTTGTCCCTTTTTACTGCGTGCTTACACTCACGCGAATTGGTCGATCTTTCTTAATTAATTTCTCAATAATTATTACGAAGATCGCAAAATGGTAAAGGATTTTTTATCTTCTCGGTTTCATCTGCTCTACCTGCACACGAGAAGTGATACGGTTATTATAAGATACCCTATATATATATATTGTATACAGGGTACAGTTTCACAGTGTCGCACGGCCTCGCAACGAAAGTCGAGGTACAATCCTTTTGAATTAACATTTCCATAATTATTGCCAAAATTGCAAAATAGTAAAGGACTTTTCTGTTCCGTTTACTGTGCTCTCGAGCGTTGTCTAGGGTGCTTTGGGACATCCTGTTATACAGGGTGTCCTAGACCACCCGTACACCTCTTTTCTTTCAAAAACTAAACATTTTAGAGAAAAACGTTTTGAAAAATGTTTTGAAAAGCAAGAATTCTTGTAGCTTTCAAAATAAGCTACAAGAATATGCAATAAATAATGGGGCTTCCATTTAAGAAAACATCGATCACATTGACCTCACCTTGAAAAGGTCACTCAAGGTCAAGTCCATATTTTTATCATGTGGCTCCCTCGAAACCGTGCAACTTTTGTCTGAAACATTTTTATCTATCGAGCTCAGTTTTCGAGATATTCGCGTGGATTGATTAAAATAGTCCACCCTGTATATATACGCATATATATTTTAAATTAGATTATATATCACAAGCCACTTTATAATTCAATTGTAATTCTATATAATTTATATAGTAATAGTAATAAAATTAATTTATATATCTTTTATTTGATTCATGATTCTATCCAAGATCACAAAGAGACTTAAAATATTTGATTTATTAATTTTCCAACTTTCCTTATTTGTTTTTTTATTTTTTTAAGGAAATATGACAGATACAGAGAAGTTACGAGACACCAGATCGGAATGCGGGGCAAGCCGTGGGCGTCAGAGCAGTAGGGTCAGACGATGTACGAGAGACGCAGTGTCGGCGTGCGGTGAGCGTAGTGTTGATCGGTTGTATCTGAGGGCGGCAGCAAACGCACGTACCAAGGGATCCCGGCACACACTACTAGTGATCAGAAGCGATTATGAGGCAGGATCCGCGAATGCTCTGACCGTCTCCAAGGGCGATGTAGTCGCTTTGTTGAGTGACCACATAAGTGACTGGTTTTGGGTACGTTCTAGGGATGATAGAGAGGGATTCATCCCTGCTGTTGTCGCTGGTCACGGCTTTCTTTGATTTTTTTTTTGTCAAATGAGATTTATTTAACAATGACGGACAGTCTTTGTTCATGAAATTCACAAAAGAATTGTGTGCGTGTGCGTGCGTGCGTGTGCGTGTGTGTGTGCGCGCGCGCACGTATACAAATATCGTATTCTCGAAATAGTATGTATATTCTTGCAATAATACCACAATTACCAAATTATTATCTATTAATAAATCATTCCACATAATATAATATAAAGAATTTTAGTCCTTTTTAGAATATAATTGTAATTTCGTATAATAAATAAATTTTTAATATCTTCTATATTTTTAATTGTAATTTTAAAACAAAATTACAATTTCAGTATTTATTTTGAGTGTGTATGTGTATGTGTATATATATTTTAAAAATATAAAGTTTAATAAAAAATACTAATACTTTCTTATCAATTATCAAAGTACAAAATGTTTTAAAATTTATAAGAAATAATAAGTTAAATCAGGAGCGCTTGCAAAAATATTAAATGTTTTATATAAGTTACATGTGACAATTAGAAAAAGTGTTATCATAACCCATTGTAAAATATATTTATAAATTCTTAAATTTTTTATATTTACTACATTTTCGTAATTTTGTTTTCATCATTTTTTTTGCACCGCTTTATCAATTAATTTGTTTTTGTTTATTACTTTTTTTCTTCTTCTTTTTACACTCTTTTATCAGCATATCATATTTATCACATGATTATGCATAAATAAATAAAATTTTGCGCACAATCAATCTAGAATGGTTATATTCATTGTCAAATCATTATTTTTATTATTAAATTTATATTTTTCAATATTGATTTTTACTCTTCTTTATTTAATTTAAAATTTTAATGATGTAATGTATTGTGCTCCAGTGAAAAGAAAACAAAAATATCCTAATTGTAATTTAGAGATGAAAAAAGAATACAAAATATCAATCATTAATTGCTAAAATGAATATTTGAAGATTATGAAGTTACTATTTTGAAAATGTAATATTAGTTCAAGTTTTGCAATATAATCTAATTTCTCTCTTTTTTCTCTAATATATTTCTCGATGTATCATCATGACGGAGAAAAATGTTTTATGTGGGATTAAATTTTATTCACAAAAGTGATTTAATTTATATTTAGAACTGTTTAAACTGCAAAATGATTCGTCAATGTGTTAAAATTAATCATGCAAATTTAAACGAAATTATGTACGCTTTAATTAATATTTCCAAATTTAATCAAATTACATTTACATTGTTCTTTGTACTTGTACAATATGTATTTAAATGAAAAAGTCAAAACGAACTAGATGTATATCCTGGATTTGGAGAGAGCAAGAAGGAAAGACAGAAATATAAAATGCTTTATCAAAGGAACAAATCCACCAATAAATTAACTTTGCCGCGGAAAGAAAAATCGCGCAAATATCCTTTGTATGTATTTGTACAAAAGAAGAATTGTATCACATAAAAAATATATGTATATTTTACTAATATATTTATTACAAACAAAAAACGCATTTCTAGCATTAATTACACCTGTTATTCCATCCATCTGATCGATAAGAAATTAAAACCTTTATGCGATATCAAAAAATTTTGTAGTATTCTAAATATTACGCAAATTTAAGCATCATTTCGCGATAATTGAAATTCGTACTGATATCGATACAATTCGAAGAACCAGCTGCACAGAGCAACTTATGTGGTGTTTCTTGATGTACTATACTATATACAGTGAGACTCGAGGTTGGTACTTTGGCCAGGATTTCACCCTGGTAAGTCATGTGATAAACATGAGCGGCCGCACCACCGGCAATCACGCGTTCCTCGTAGATCTCCGCCACATGTATCCCTTGATCAGCCAAATCAAAAATTGTCGCTGCCTCCATCGTTCGCATATGCCATAACGATAGACTAGGCCCACCGCCACATAGCTAGAATTAAATGAATAATTAGTATAAGAATTAAAATTTTAAATTGATGTATATGCAAAGCATTGCAAAGAATATAACATTGGCTACAATTGTTGTTTATCTCTTCTTAATTACATTTAATTATTTATTTTAAATAACGCCTCTCCTTCTTTTAATTTCTTTTTTATTTATATTCTGTAATTATACAGTTATTGATCTTTATCTAATAAAAATTTGCCGTCAATTATAGTTACATTTTGATTCTCTATCAATTATATATCTATATTTTATAAATATACTTATATTTTACAATTTCTCAATTAAGAGTATTAAATATTTTCACAATTAGAGATCAAACTAAATTTTTGTTTCGCACAAATGTGCAATTTAAAAAATTTTACATATATATAAATATCTTTTCTTATTTTTTATCATTACATACCAACCAATCTTCTGTAAAATCAACAGCACCGATCCATTTTCCAAGTCGCGGTCGAGCAACTTTATCTACTAAATGGGGCGTTAATATGCTAGTATTCTCCTTCTTACGCAAATCCCATAATCTCACAGAACCATCCTCACTGCAGGATGCAAGCTGATTATCCCTGAAATTGATAAAACTCTTCTAAATTATTTAAAAACACTGTATATGATATACTTTTCTGCAACTTCTTAGGTATAGATAAATGATAATTACATTATAGCAAGGCAGTGTATATAATCAGTGTGGCCTTGCATGCTTCTCAAAATTCTTCCGTCATCCAAGTTTATAATATATATGTTATTATCGCCACAACCAGCGTACAGTAAATGATTTGCTTTTGAGTATGCCATGTAATTTATATCTGGTTTATCATAACTATCCCTGAAAAAAAAAGAAAAAAAAAAGCTGGCCAATAGTTAAAATAAATTACATTGATTTTACATATAAATATATATAAGCTATATTTTTAAATAAATGTATATATATATATATATATACATTTATTTATAAATATAGCTTATACCGCTACCGCTCAAAAGTATTCGTCCACCATCGATTTCGTGGATAATTTTTATATAAAAGCCTTAGCTGGCACTTTACCTATATTTTCTTTATGTACACATATATCGTTGTTATATAAGGCAGAATTTTGAAATAATATTTTGATTATCACTAATATATAAATAGAAAACATCATAAAACACCAGCAGCTCATTCCTTGGAATTCGCCTAGAGACAAAATTCGCCCAACTCTTCTTAATTACATTTAATTATTTATTTTAAATAACGCCTCTCCTTCTTTTAATTTCTTTTTTATTTATATTCTGTAATTATACAGTTATTGATCTTTATCTAATAAAAATTTGCCGTCAATTATAGTTACATTTTGATTCTCTATCAATTATATATCTATATTTTATAAATATACTTATATTTTACAATTTCTCAATTAAGAGTATTAAATATTTTCACAATTAGAGATCAAACTAAATTTTTGTTTCGCACAAATGTGCAATTTAAAAAATTTTACATATATATAAATATCTTTTCTTATTTTTTATCATTACATACCAACCAATCTTCTGTAAAATCAACAGCACCGATCCATTTTCCAAGTCGCGGTCGAGCAACTTTATCTACTAAATGGGGCGTTAATATGCTAGTATTCTCCTTCTTACGCAAATCCCATAATCTCACAGAACCATCCTCACTGCAGGATGCAAGCTGATTATCCCTGAAATTGATAAAACTCTTCTAAATTATTTAAAAACACTGTATATGATATACTTTTCTGCAACTTCTTAGGTATAGATAAATGATAATTACATTATAGCAAGGCAGTGTATATAATCAGTGTGGCCTTGCATGCTTCTCAAAATTCTTCCGTCATCCAAGTTTATAATATATATGTTATTATCGCCACAACCAGCGTACAGTAAATGATTTGCTTTTGAGTATGCCATGTAATTTATATCTGGTTTATCATAACTATCCCTGAAAAAAAAAGAAAAAAAAAAGCTGGCCAATAGTTAAAATAAATTACATTGATTTTACATATAAATATATATAAGCTATATTTTTAAATAAATGTATATATATATATATATATACATTTATTTATAAATATAGCTTATACCGCTACCGCTCAAAAGTATTCGTCCACCATCGATTTCGTGGATAATTTTTATATAAAAGCCTTAGCTGGCACTTTACCTATATTTTCTTTATGTACACATATATCGTTGTTATATAAGGCAGAATTTTGAAATAATATTTTGATTATCACTAATATATAAATAGAAAAAATCATAAAACACCAGCAGCTCATTCCTTTGAATTTGCCCGAACTTCCATTGTTTATTCGGTCTGTGCCATGTCATAATAAGCATTCATAATATTCTTCAGTTATCTGTTAACATTTCGTTTTTCATTTTCGCTTTGTAACGCTATAATAACAAACAAAGGAGGGCACATAAATGAAGGAAAAATTTAGTTTTAAGCATTACTGTGCACACACTTTTTTGGTAATTAGATACGTAAACATAAATAAATATTTTTCACATGATTACTACATTGTTTTGTTTCTAACATTTATAGAACAATTGTTTTAGATGGGCAAATACTTTTGAGCAGTACTGTGTGTATGTGTACATGTATGTACACATTAATAATTAATTATACAATAACTTTACAATAATTTTATAATAATAGTAGTTGACAGTAAAAATTTATCATGTATTATTAACCATAATATATTATATATTTATGCTTCTTATATGCTTCTAATAACAATAGAACAATGCACATTTTAGGTATCATTTGTAATTATGATTTAGAAATATAATTTATATAACATTGATAACTATAATATATATTTCACTTTAGTTGGATTCTTTCACTTTTGCTTACTTATTAGCAGGAATTTGTATGTTCCAAGAAGCTTTACTCTTAGGACTTTTATTCGAGGTAATTGTCTTCCAATCCCATCCTGATATTTCACCACGTGTTCCTGTTACAAGGAAATTCTCGATGGAGAGCATACACGCTATTTCCTGTTCTGGATGCGCGGCAAAACGATAATTAGGTCCTTGTAATTCATTCTCCTCTATCTTGTTGGGACCTAAGGTCTTTGATAAACTAAAAATTTATATTATAAATTTTTATTAATAAAAAAATTAAATTAATTATTTTTATATTAATAATATATTCTATGTTACATATGTCAAAGAAGAATTACTCAAATATTGACACGTCTCCATAAATATTGCCAGCCAGAAGATAATTTCCATTGGGAGAAAACGTTTGTGATAATACAGTATTATAAAGTAATTTCCTGTCTGAAGTTTCTATCATCTTCACAATATATCAATTGCTTTTCTACCACAGACTTCTATATATAACTAGACTGCTAATTCCCTTATGTACTGTATCAAAAAATTGACCCCAAAAAATATGTATAAAGGTAACATTTCATGAGCAGTGAAAAGCAGCAGCAGTTTAGAAAATAACTAGAATCGGTGACGTACTTCCGGCGCAAGTTTTTGCTGTTTGAAGTTCATCCTGTTGAACAGCAGAGCAGTAAAAGCTGTGTTTTGGTTACATTAGAGAGAAGAATGAGAGTCGCCACGCTGCCGTTTTTCGTGTAACGCTTTTTCTAGGTCGTACACTAGCGTCACGTACATCCATTTTACAACGCCTTAATTTCACATTTTTATTAACTTTTCATAATTTTTAATTTGAACAAAACCGAATTTTGTTTGATAAAACGATTGTAGAAAAAAGAGAATACTAAATAATAATTTTAATTTAAAAGGGAATTAACATAACCTTACGTAAATATACTACAAGTACCGATAACATTGATGTTTATTTCAATAGTGCGCGGTGGATGATTGGAAAACGCTTGGTCTCTCACGACGCAGATCGGGGTTCAAAACCAAGCGATTTTTTTTTACTATTTTTTAAAGTTTGTCATACATTATTACATACATTTATTTATTAAATGTGATTATATTTTAAGAAATATGTTTAAAATATTTATGTCTTTATCAAAGTATAATTACGTTTTATTTTGCAGCCAATTAATATGCTTAAGGGCCACCGCACAAGCTTTTCCGTAATGCATTACGTTACGTTAAGTACTGATTCTAAGGGCCAATTTCACCAAGCTCGGTTAGATTAACCGATGGTTATAATTAGCAGGGTGGCCAACAGAAAATAGAAGTGAAGGAAAACCAAGCATTCTTATCATTTCAGTTGGAACCCTGCTAATTTTAACCGTCGGTTAATCTAACCGAGCTTGGTGAAATTGGCCCTAAACCTAAACTCGTACGTAATCTTACACTTCAGTCAACGCACAGAGAAAATCGTAACGTAACAAAAGCATACTACGTTACGATTTTGTTTGTGCGTTGACAGTAGCCCTAAAAAGTTTGTCGTACGACAAATGTAATATCGGCCTTAAGCCCGTATCAGACTACGGCCGGTATTCATAGTCAGTTCTTATATTTAAGACCGTCTTAGGGCCAATTTCACCAAATCCGGTTAGATTAACCGACGGTTAAAATTAGCAGGATGGCCAACAGAAAATAGAGGTGAAGGAAAACCAAGCATTCATAAAATTGACTAATCACAGTCGAGTATTCTTCTCATACTTGATTGTAATTGGTCAATTTCTTAAACCTTAGGGCTTAAATCACCTATTGTAGACCGGCACTTAGACATTACTTAAGACGGTCTTGAAATAAGAACTGACTATGAATACCGGTCTACGCATTGAAGATTGAAATTTGACCAATCAAGATAAAAGGAACTAAAATTTCCTTGTCCTGATTGGTCAAATTTCAATCTCAATGCATAGTCTGATACGGGCTTTAAGGTGCCATTACATGGCAGTGTCGAGCGTCGAGCGTTAAGCGTCTGCGCAGAATATTGTTGCCCAGAATTATATTCCATTTATTTTATTATATAACAGATGTGTGTATGTGTGTTATTATTATTATTAATCAAAGATATATTATAAAACGTTACTACTATGGCAGTGTAATGTGACGTCCCGTCATTTTTCAAAACCATATTTCAACTAATAATTAAGTATCGCATTTATTTCTGCATTATGCCTATGGAATATAGAACATATGAATCAATTTTACTAATTGCTTATTGTTCTACTTTCATATGGTTATTTAACGTATAAATTAACTATATTTTAGTTCTTTTAGTAGTAATAATCAATTGCGCAAGGAATTGAAGGTTCCTTGAACCGACCAATCAGAAGGCTTTATTTAGAACTAGGCAGCTGCGCAGTAGTAACTTTCCAGACAGCGAGCGATAAGCAGGCGTGCAGACCCATGGCGGCTCCAATAGATCCGCAATGAAGACGCCAAGACATAAACAATCGATAAGGATTTACCGCTAATCGATGGGCAATACTTAGAAATATTTTCGTCATAGATTTCCATAGAAAATCTTCACCGTAATGAATTTCCAGAACGTAAACTAAATTCTCAGAACGATCCCCACACGGCTCGCAACGCTCTTGGTTCTCAATAGTATATAAGATGCAGATTTTCACCGTCAAGCCAGTAGTACCGGTAGTATCAGTAGTATCAGTAGTGTCAGTCTCGCCGATCATTCCAACGCATAACTATATGCGTGTCTTTCATTATACAGTAATATTCTCTTAGCCTCTTACCGTCTTAGTCTCAGTCTCTCAGACACAACCGCGTGTCTTTCATTTTCAATCAGTCAGTCAGATAGATTCATTGTCGAGCACATTGTGCCCTTGACGACTGTCGTTTATCGAGCTCATAGTAAGCCCTTGATTGACGCCAACCCTTGAAACCCGATTGCCGAGCATTATTGCCCTGGCGACATTCTACCCTCTTTCCCAAATTTCCATCGTTGTCGAGCATCGAAGAATGCCCTCGATCAACATTTTTCCCATACAGTAAACTTACTCTAGTAAAGGTTAGTTCCGTGCCTGACGTCATTCCCCTAGAATCCACCAGATCAGTCCTAGCTCTCGGCGTCCCTGGGGTATAGCCGGTGGAAGCAGGTTGCCCTATAAAATCGAAAGGTGCCTTTACATGGCAGCATTAAGCGTCGAGCGTCTGCGCAGAAAAATGCGCAGAATTTAAAAGAGATAGATTCTAGGCTGAAATTAGATTCTGCGCAATTTTCTACGCAGACGCTCGACGCTGCCATGTAAAAGCACCTGAAGTAATAGCATCTTTACGTATGAGAAGTAAACATCTGCGCATGCGTGACTTAAGTAGGAATCAGTAGGAAAGAAGAGGATAGAAGCTGGATATGTAATATGGCCGATGTGACCATAGATATATAGACTGGATTGAGCATTGCGAGATAGACAAACGCGCGCCCGCTGTAGAAAGAAAGGTACTATATGGTAGACCTATATTTGTCTTTTTTCCTAGCATTTTATTGATAATTTTATATATAGAGGGGGACAAAATCACCAATGAGATACTATGGGCTGTGTTCTGATCCTTCACCCGATGGGTGATAGTCAGGTGAGTGGGTGATGGGCGGAGTTTAACGAAAAGTGTCTGAGAGGATAATGGAATCAGAACGCACTCCGTAGGAATCTGAAGTCTCCAAACGGCGTTGGCATCTTGGTAATGCGTGATCGCCCTATCTAGTTAGAAATTAATCAATGGTTGAGTTATCAAAGGAAAGCGGGCAAAAAAAAAATTATTGTGCGTTGTAACTATAAACGTTTTCACACTATCACTATTCGACTTCGCAGTTTTACTAACAATCAAAGCGTCAATATTAGTATTAACAACGTATAAATTTCTTCTTTTTTTTTCTTTTGGCATAAGCCTGTAAATCTCTGTCAATACCTGTAAAAACCTGTTGCCCAAATGCAATTTATAGCATGATGTAATAATATATATTGGCCGTGTTCCGATATTCGCTGCCAGTACTGAAAATCTATAGTGTATGTCATATACACTATAGATTTTCAATACTGGCAGTAAATATCGGAACACGGCTATTATTACATCATGGTTTATAGCATACATAAAGCCGGTATTAGACATAGAGGGGAAGAAGAGATATAAGAGAGCGAGCGAAGAGGAAGTAGAGTAATATAGTGGAAAGACAGTAAGAGTCCAGTGAGAGTATTGTGAAGGCGAGCGTGCCGGATAAAAAAGTAACAAAGGCGATTAATAATTAGTTTCTGGCTAAAAGGCTATTCTTTCTTTTATTGCGGTAGAGGTGTTAACGGTTGCGATTTAAGGCAAGCATGCTGAGATCGTAGTCATAAAACAATAAGTGAAAAAAGCTCCGACCTGGTATCAGAGCACCGGCCACGTGGCCATTTATACGAATCCTTTTGGTTCTCGAATATAACGGTCAATTAACATTTATTTGACTCTTTCTGTTATTTTTGCCCTCCTTAAAATTCCTAGATCAGAACCTTTCACTGATCTAGTTTCCATCGAAGTCGTCAATCCGATTCTGTTTCGGCGCGCATCGAATTTAACGTACTGTTTCCACTGGAAGTAGAATAGAAGCGAGGAAGATTGATATAAGATATATCATTCAACATTAATCTCGCCTGAAGCGTACTAAATTCAATTTGACTATTTTCAATCGGTTTTAATACCGCATTTTCGGTGCAGAAATCCCGATCGATTCGGATTACATTTTTTTAAATCCGTTTTAATCGACCATTTTCGGCATGGCATCTACTTTCAAGCGTTTCCATCGTCTAGATTTCGTGTCAATTTGCTGCCACTCCGACAATGCTTGTAAATCGGAGTGAGAGTTAAATGAACGCAGTCAGTCGTATTTCCATCGGCTTAAATTTAGTCCTACGCCGCACTAGATGCGAATTAATACTGCGGTGGAAACTAGATCACTTATAGGTTTTTGGACGCTGAACACGATCCAGTTGTGAAATTGCTCCATCACGTCAGAATTTTGAGAAATTTGCAATTAAAGTTTGCAAAAAGGGCTATTTTAACGAACTTCGTCATATTATAGCTACAATATGTGACGTGCTGGAGAAGTTTTATTATAATCGAAATAAAGTATGTTGTTAGAACTTTCAACCCTCAAAAGGAATTTTTAGTGTCGGTTATGGTTAATAAGATATCCATGGTTAAATATGGGGTGTATTGCAGAAGTTAGCTGTGACTTAGGTCATTGACCAGATTTACCAGATATCTTTCAATTATATTTATTTAAACTTAAGAGTTTTTTAGATCGCTGAATACGAATGCAATGTCAAAATTATCAAATTCAAAATGGTGGACTCAATATGGCGGATGACAAACCTTAAAAAATGTTTAGATTGCAATCTAAACATTTGAGTCCACCATTTTGAATTTGACAATTTTGACATTGGATTCGTATTCAGTGACCTAAAAAACTCTTAAGTTTTAGTAATAATTGAAAGCTATTTGATAAATCGTTATAATGACCTAAGTCACAGCTAACTTCTGCAATACACCCTATATTTAACCATGGATATCTTATTAACCAAAACCGACACCAAAAATTCCTTTTGGGAGTTAAAAGTCCTAACAACATACTTTATTTTGATTGTAATAAAACTTCTCCAGCACGTCACATATTGTAGCTAATATGACAAAGTTCGTGAAAATAGCCCTTTTTTGCAACTTTAATTGGAAATTTCTCAAAATTCTGACGTGATGGAGCAATTTCACAACTGGATTCGTGTTTGGCGTCCAAAAACCTATAAGAAACAGGTAGTCCGGTACCGGTGTTTGAAAAAAAGTCATTTTTTGTTGGACAGTGTAATCGGAGAGGCGACAATAGCGTCTCGCTTGTTGATTGGCTGACCGCCATGGGTCCATTCCACTTAACGACCGCAACGCTCACGGTATCATTTCATCTTTGTTATTCACTAAAAGTTAAACAAAGATAAATGATGCTCGCGTGCGTTGCGGTCGTTAAGTGTGAAGCGCCCTATGTTGGTCCCGTAGTGAATCCTACGTGCAAATTAATCGCAACCGGCGTACCGTAAGTGAGAAAAAAGTATATTTGTAATGTTATTTTCTAAAAAACAACATTTTAAATATCTCTAAGACATTTTTAAGATATTTTAGATTACAAATGGACAGCTGCGGGCCCAACATGGCGATCATGGAAAGCATGAAGGGTGTAACAATGTCGCCTCTCTAATTATTTAGGACTCTAATGCTATGCATATGCAGCTATGCCAATTTGTGTGCGATAGCCCTAAAGCGCGTATCAGTCTATGTATTGAAGATTAAAATTTGACCAATCAAATAAAAGGAACTAAAATTTCCTTGTCCTGATTGGTCAAATTTCAATCTCAATGCAGAGTCTGATACGGGCTTAAGAGTAGCAGTCTAGTGTAATGTCCCGTCATTTTCGAAACCATATTTTAACTAATAATTAAGTACCGCTTCTATTTTTGCTTTTATTTCAGTTAATCAATTTAATTATTTGCTTATTGTTCTAGTTTTATATGGTTATTTAACTTAAAAATTAACTATATTTTAGTTCTTTTAATAGTAATAATTAATTGCGCAAAGAATTGAAGATTCCTTGGACCGACCAATCAGAAGGCTTTATTTAGAACTGGGTAGTTGCGCAGTAGTAACTTTCTAGGACTGACCGGCGGTTACTTTAAGAACAGACTCGCGATTGAACTTTAACATAATCAGTGATATTAATATTTAACTTTAAGATTTTAATTAATTATATAGGGTAGAGGGAAAGAAAGAGAGAGAGTAGGGAAGAGAAGTAGGGTGCAGCGGTGGACGGTGGAATAGGATAAGTTGAATAAAAATGTAAGGAAACTAGGTTAAGATGAGATAGGATAAGAAGAAAATATAAAAGAATTGTAACCCCATAGGGGAACAATAAAGATTATACATACATACATAAACATCGTCAATCTCCAGACTCATACATGATATATTGTCAGAAATTTGTTCTTGACAATACGAAATGAATACTAGTGTATGACTACAAATACGTTTTATGAAATTATTTTTCCAACAACAGAATTTCTGTTTTTATTATGATGCTACATACATATTGCTTAACGTTTACTTAAAGGTCTATTAGATGTCTATTAGATGTCGAAAGGTGATTTGTAGCCCAAAGAGTGTTTCATAAACAAGCACCGCTATTGTGTGAATATTAAGTCTAAAGGTGCGAACCCATGCAGCAGAATAGCGTAACGCGGAACGAGAGCTTGCACCCTAACTGTGTCTAAAAAAATTCAATAACACAAAATTACGTGGCATCTAATTCTGATTTTCTAAATGTTGTTTTAGACTGGATGGCTCCGACATCTAATAGACGTCCCAATGAGAAATCACAGGTCGGAAAGACGGCTATTAAATGTCTATAGACGTTTATAGATTGGTATTTCTCACTGAGGTATATCCGCTCTCGTGTTTTTCCCTGGGTAGAAATATATATATATTTATTTATATTCTATGTGTTTGCTGAGAATACTTCATATATTCCAAAAATATTATTAAAAATGTAATATTGCTAATAATTTTAGTATATCCCGAGAATATTCGATAAATAGATCAGATATTACTGATGAGTTTCGTATATTCTACCCGTGGGTTAAGCGCCTATCGGGCGCGTCTCCGGGCGGCGGATAGGAGGACGCCCAGGCTGCCTCCGGGTTTGACTACCCGAGTAGGCTCTTGGGTAGTAGTGGCTATAACCGGCTCCGCGGGCGTAAAACCCTGTCTGGGACTGGGAAGGCTACTGCCGCGGACCGACTCCCCAAGCCAAGCTGGGAACTATCGTGGCGAAGGCTGCGTGGCACTGGGGGAGCGGTGTCGCGAACGATGCCTCTGGGGCACCGGGCGAAACCCCAAAGTATTTAGCCTTACCCGGGCGTGCGAGGCTCTGTCCGGGCGGACTTCTGTCCCTAGCTTCTCGTGGGACCAATTATGAATTTTGAAAAGTTAAATATTGATGAAGGTCTTGGGGGGACTGAGGGTGAGGGCTCGCGAGGGCCCCCACCTTCAGGGGTGGTAGCTTCGACTCCCGAACAGGCTCCTCATGTGCCGGGAGGGAGCGGGGCGGTCGTCGGCGAAGCAGCGGTTCCTCGTAAGAGGAATCGCTGTGGAGCCGAAAAGAGGAGGGCCAGGAGGGACAGGGGGATGGCCTTAACCGGGTCAGATTCCTCTTCCTCTGGGACTCTCGGAGAAACTCCAAAGGGGGTGGAGAAGGGGCATACCGGCAAAAAGTGCCGGACGGGCTCCGTTGATACCCCTCCTTCGGTGCAGAAAGCGGTGAAGAGGCCTAGGGCTCAGACTACTGGGCCGTACGTCTCTGCCGCGGACCCCTTGGCGAGGGCAATTGTGCAGGAGGGCTACCCCGAACAGGCGGTGACTCCTGAGCAGTTGAACTTGCTGCGGGGAGCAGTGGTCAGTGAGCTGGCGGAGATCCGAGAGGGTCCCCTGCCTCGCTTCACGGGGACTGCGGTGCTGCGCAATAGCGCCGTAGTCATTAGAGGGGAGGATGAGATGGCGTTCAATTGGCTCTCGGAGCGAATTGGGCACATCTCTCCCTGGGAGGGTGCCAAGCTCAGGGTGGTGGGCTTGGGTGCGTTTCAAAAGCGGCACAGGGCAGCCATATGGGTTCCGGGTCCTCCGGTGCCTGCGGCGGCGGTCCTGGGGCTGCTGGAGAGGCAGAATCCGGGCATCGCCACGGCTAGTTGGCAGGTTTTTGCCGAAAATGTTGGGGCTTCCCCAGAAGGGAGAAACCTCTTTCTCGTCATCCCGGAGTCCAGTGTCCTCAAGCTGAGGGCGCGGGACTTCAGACTTAGCTATGGGCTCAAGCAGATCACTGTGGGTCTGCTCGGGGTTCGTAGTAAGACGACGGGGCAGGGAGAATCCCAGCCAGCGTCAGGCCCTCAATAAAGTGGGCATGGCGACGATGGGATTCACCCAGATCAACTTGCACCACAGCAGGGGCGCCTCGGCTGTTTTGGCCAGGAGTATGGCTGTGGTGCACACAGGTATTTGCCTAATGCAGGAACCCTGGGTATATAGGGGCTGCATTAGGGGCATTGCGGTCTGTGGCAGACTTTTCAAGTCCCCCACAGAGTCCAGTCCCAGGGCCGCGATTGCGGTCAAGGGACTAGAAGCGCAACTCATGCCGGAATTTTGTTCCAGAGACGTTGTAGCAGTTACGGTGGATTTCCTCAGATTTACCACGGGCGAGACCAGGAGGATGGTGGTGAGCTCGGCGTACTTCTCACATGAAGAGGAGGGCTCGCTTCCGCTAGGCCCTGTGGCTAGGCTGGTGGATTACTGCCAAGATAAGGGGCTGCCGCTTATAGTGGGAGTTATATGGGGTGCGACGCTAATGGGCACCACACTGTTTGGGCGAGCACCAATCGGGGCAGTAGGCTTCTGGAGTGAGAAGCCTTCACTTGCGCACAGTACAATTGGACATGTTGCAATTGCACACTGTGATATTAGACATATAAAGTTGCGCACCGTTCGATTGGACACATTTCAATTGCGCACAATTCGTTTGGACACATTTCATTTGCGCACCGTTCAATTGGACACGTTGTTTTTGGACACAACACATATTTTTGTATAATTTGGAATACATACACATGCATGTATGCATGTATAATTTTGAATTTTCTTGACATTTATTATTAACTTTATTTGGTAAATAAACGTTTGTTACAGTTCGTTTACACACAGTTCGTTTGAACACAGTTCTTTTGCGGACAGTTCTTTTGCGCACATTTCTTTTGCGCACATTTCTTTTGCGCACAGTTCATTTGCGCACATAAGTTTTAGTTTTAAATCAGAAATAGGTTTGGGTTAGGTTATATCTTCCGGAAGTGGAGCCCCGCGCAAGTGAGCCTCTCCCTTCTGGAGTACCTGGTAGCCACTGACCTGGAAATCCTGAACAGGGGCAACGAACCAATATTTCAGAATATGCTTAGGCGTGAGGTACTTGACCTTACTCTATGCTCGAGAAATTTGGTTCCGGAGGTTGTCGGGTGGCAGGTATCATCGGAGCCCTCTTTCTCTGATCATAGGCAGATCGTCTTCAGGCTTGCCAATGTGAGGCCTGAAACAATCTATAGAAGAAATCCGAGAAGGACGGATTGGGACTCGTTTCGTGAAGATCTCTCCAATGGTCTTTGCGGCTTCCCTAAGAGGCACGAGACCGCTGCTGAGGTAGAGCTCTGCGTAGATCATCTACAAAGAGCTTTAGTGGGCAGCTTCGAAAAGAATCGTCCAACGAGAGCAGTTCGCTCTAATAAGAAGGTCTCTTGGTGGGGACCGGGACTGCAGAGGCTCAGGGAGGGGGCTCGGCGTGCCTGGAATAGAGCCAAAATCACGGGTCGCCCGCTCGACTGGGATCTCTACCGGAGGGCCCAGAAGACCTATAGGGACTCTGTAGTAGCCGCCAAGAAAGAGAGCTGGAGGAGATTCTGTGAGTCGATGGAGGAGGTTCCGGAAGCCTCTAAGTTTTGCAGAATCCTGGCGAAAAACCCGGACTCAAACCTGCAGGCAATACGCCTCCCGGATGGGGACGTGGTTTCGGGAGAGCAATGTCTGGCTCACCTTCTGGAGACCAATTTTCCGGGCTTCAGGAGGGGGCTTGATGTCGACTCAGACAGGGGGACTGCGGAGCCCAGATTAAGGGCACGTGGGTGTGAATTGGCTGGGAATTGGCGGCCAGTATCGTAAAACCCGAGAGGGTGAAGTGGGCTGTCAAAACCTTTAAACCGTTCAAGTCCGCTGGACCGGATGGGATTTTTCCGGCGCTCTTACAAGAGGAGCTCGGGCAGATCAGTGGGCCGCTCACGCGGAACCTGAGAGTTTGTCTTGCTCTGGGCTACACGCCCAGAGCTTGGAGGCTGGCGAGGCCACCCTCTCAATACCACTATTCATACCTAAAGTCGGAAGGACCTGTTGCACCTCTGCCAAGGATTTCAGGCCGATCAGCCTGACGTCATTTATTTTGAAGACGTTGGAGAAGCTGGTCGAGGTCTGTTTGAGGAATATTGTCCTCATGCGGCATCCGCTGCATGAGAATCAACATGCCTACAGAATAGGCTACTCTACGGAAACGGCGCTCCACTCTTTGGTTTCCCAAATTGAGAGAGATCTCATGGAGGCTACACGGTGGGGACCTTTCTGGACATAGAGGGTGCCTTCAACAACACCCCTCACGAGGTGGTTTGCAGGGAGGCAACGCTGCGGGGCGTTCCACACAGGCTGGTTCATTGGATCAGAGGTATGCTCCGGCGGCAAGTTGTAACGACGCTCGGCGCTGTCAGTATCGGCGGTTAGGTGGATCAAGGGTGCCCGCAGAGCGAAGTGCTCTCTTCACTTCTTTGGTGCTTAGTAGTCGATGGAGCGTCGGACAATACTCTTCTATAATTAAAAGTTTTTCTTCAATATTTTATATCAATGAAATATAAAATATTAAAGAAAAACTTTTAATTTTGAGAATTTTCGCGGTGCGTTTAGAAAAGTATTGTCTTATTATTATCTTTGGACATTCTTACATATGAACGCTCCTGAGACGAAGCGTTGCGCTCCTTAGTTACGCGTATCTGGCGACTCGTTGCTAACGCACGAGCGGTGAGTGAGGGGCAATAGGCGTGAGCCACGGAATCGGGCCAAAATGTGCAAGTAAATCCCAGCACTGTCCTAACAAAATATTTTTTTTTTTAATATAAAAAGTAGGCAGTTCCATTTAAAAAATTGAAGGTGACCTTCACGTGACCTTCAAGCAACTATTCAAGGTCAAATTAATGACACCACCTTATGTCCCCCTCGAAACTATACAACTTTTGTTCAAAACGTTTTTCTCTAAAATGCTTAGTTTTTAAAAGAAAAGGGGTGTACGGGTGGTCTAGGACACCCTGTATATGCAGATAGTTCAGCTAAAAAAAAACAGAAGAGACCAGCGCCGGCAATACGGAAATTACACATCTAAAATGGCATTGCTATATATATTCGCTAATAAATAAATTCGCGTAACTCGAAAGTATATCCTGAGAATATCCGAGAAATAATATACTATAAGAGATGTTATAGGAATGTTCTCAGTATATTACATATATAACGTATATTCACAGTATGAGTATAGAATATTCGGATGATATTATATGCTGTGTGGATATTGCAGCAAGGAATCCTTCTTTAGCTCAATGTCTTTTGCACTTGTTTTAAGCCTTTTCTTGCCGAGAATGTTCGATTAAAACCGATTAAAACATAATCTGTTTTAATCGTTTTTAATCGGTTCAATCCGCGCCCGGATTAAAAAGTAATCGATTTTAATTCCGAACGAATTATAATCGGTTTTAACATCGCTTTCGTGGATTATTTCCAATCCGAATTACTTTTGTCCTCCACCGACAGATTCACATCGCATTAAAACTGATTTAATTATAACTTATGAAATCTTATAATTTCGGATTGAGGTGGATGTATATCACCCAACATTAATCCGCCTGAAGCGTACTAAATTCGATTTGACTATTTTCAATCGGTTTTAATACCGCATTTTCGGTGCAGAAATCCCGATCGATTCGGATTACTTTTTTTTAAATTAATACCGTTTCGGTGCAGAAATCCCGATCGATTCGGATTACTTTTTTTTAAATCAGTTTTAATCGAACATTTTCGGCAGGGTGCATACTATTCTTAACTCCGTTTCTTCCTCCCCCTTTTCCTCTATCATTATATTCTTTTTATTGCCCATTAGCATTCCTCCCCTCGCTCTTTTCTTTTTGTTTCTTCTCCTTGCCATCTGCACCTTTCAAGTGAATTCCTTCGGCAGTATTTCCTTCAGTTTTCCTCATCCTCTCTCCTCTATCCATGTTTCCGATAATACTATAGTAGTATTACTATATCCCATCACTCTTCTATGCCAAAAATCCCTATTCTTATTTCTTATCCCCGCTACATTCCAGAAGGCCACTTTCCACTCCACCTCTTGCTCTTCCATCTCTCTCCTTTCTACCCTTCTCGCTTCCCTGTCATTTCTTGTCCTTCCCCAGTAAACGCTAGATATTCCTGAAATATTCCATTCGTATTCCAAAAGTCCCGTATATACCGAAACGCTTATCTGAATATTCCGTGTACATTCTGTAAATATTCCGGAATGTTTTGGAATATTCTTTGTATGTTAATTTTGGATCGTAGGAACATTTTATAAATATTCCAGGAATATCTAGCGTTTACTGGGTCCCCCTGTTCGCTCCAAATCTAACTCTCATTATCCCTCAACCTCTCCTCTTCTTCTTCCCATCTCCACCACTTCCCCTCTATTTGTATTTTACCATAACTTACCTATACTTTCTTGCTTTTCCCCATTTCTCTTCTAGCTACCTCCTCCAATTTCCATCTCATCTTTCTTTCCTTTCCATTTCTCCCCTCTTTTCCCCTTCCTTCATCCCTTTCCCCTCTTTCCTTAACTTTAACTCTCTTATCTCCTTCTCTAATTCCTCCATTTTTTTCTGCATTTCCTCCCTCTCTTCCCTCCATCTCTCTTCCCTGCCGAAAATGGTCGATTAAAACCGATTAAAACATAATCCGTTTCAATCGGTTCAATCCGCGCCCAGATTAAAAAGAAATCGATTTTAATTCCAAACGAACTATAATCGGTTTTAATATCGCTTTTGCGGATTATTTCCAATCTGAAATCATTACATTCTAATCCATATTGTTATCAATCCAAATAAATACGAATAATCGAATAGATATAGTGGCTGCCGTAGGCCGTCATATTAACCACAATCCGCGATACAGTAGCGCGACCCGCAACTTGGCGGCCCACGCGCTCGCGCGTCCGCGCGTAGTTCCGGGCTTCGCCGCTACGCGGCGAAGGTCGAGCAAGCCAACCTGGAAGTAGAAAGCAATCAAGCGGGGATATAAGGCGGACCCCCTGCGGAGAAATCGTATATTTGTTTTTAACAACTGAGTCCATACCAAACAAATGTTTCAATTGCAGAAACACCGATTTAATAATTGATTGTGACTCATGATAACAGCAAATCCGACTTCACACTACATAAAATCGATTTACTTTTCATCTGCGAAATGATGGAATTTTTTATTAAATGGGATTATTTTTACCTATGGATTGATTATGGTAAATTCCAATTCAATTGCATTAAAACAGGTTTAATTATAACTTTATGAAATCGTATAATTTCGGATTGAGGTGGATGTATATCACCCAACATTAACCCGCCTGAAGCGTACTAAATTCGATTTGACTATTTTCAATCGGTTTTAATACCGCATTTTCGGTGCAGAAATCCCGATCGATTCGGATTATATTTTTTTAAATCGGTTTTAATCGATCATTTTCGGCAGGGTTCTCTATCCTCTATCCTTTTCTTCACTAACCCCTCCACCTCCTCTCTCATTTCCCATATATGCCCCCTCAATTCCTCCCTCAGCATCTCCCTTATCTCCTGAATCCCTTCCTTCCATCCCTTTTTCAATTCATCCTTCATCTCCTTCCACCCACTTCCACTCATCTCTCCTTCACTTCTCTCTACTAATTCTTTTTGTGGTAACCCCCTTAATTTTCCTCTCTTTAATACCCCCATCTCCTCTTCTACTGTTCTCCCTTCGCACCCTTCCATCAATTTCATCTTCCTTTTCCACATCTTTTCTATATTCCCCGTGCTTCCTCTCCTCTCCACTACTCTCATTCCCTCTTTCCCCGTTCTCATACGTCATTCTTTTCCTCTGTCATTCTCTTCTCTACTATCTCCTTTTCTTGTTTGGTCGCTTCTCTATGTACTCCCATTACTCCTTTTCCACTCTCCATTTCTACCTATCCAGTTACCTCTCTATCTATTCTCACTAGTACTTTCCCCTCTGTGTTCCTACCTGTCTAGTCGCCGCTCTATCTGTTCTATGCTTCCAGTTTTCTTTCCGTCACTTACCACGTGACTCTTTTTCTCTCTCTCTTACTATCTCCCTAACCTCCAACTCATCCACTTTTTCCACTCTTTTCTATTTCAGTCCCTTTACTCCTGTTACGTCCTGGCGATTCCACGATTCCTTCCTTCCGCGAAGTGTCGGCAACGATCGTCGATTGGTGAGACAAACGAATCGCTCAGTAAACAGACCAACGTAAAAGATCGATGATAAAAATATGCCGGTCTCCTCAAGGTAATATAAATTTTTCTAACGAAATACCCAACAAACACAGCTGCATCTATAATAATAAAATTTTCCAACAAATATTCAATAAACACAGCTGCACCAATAGCAATAAAATTATCATAGAAGAATAGGATCTTTTTTCTAATCTGAACACGTGCAAGGAATCTTTGAGCGAATATCGAACTCACCAATGGACGATCACTACGAGTAAAACGCGAAAAGTAGGAGGAACACCCCGCCTAACGAAGACACTGGCACATTTTTAATTTGCTAAGATTGAAAAATTCCCACTTCTGCGCAAATTCAATTCGTCGAAGTTTTGGAAGATTCCCACTCTTAGACATTAGAATACACCCCGAAAAGAGAGATATAAAAAGAGGACTCGAACTCACTTACGTACCTTATTCTCCAGTCTTCAGCTTCACGCAGTCTTACTCTGTGCTTTTGCACCGTAATTCGCGAGTTAGGCACTTGTGCCACCAGTGTCCTCACTTGGCATCATCTCCAGAGCAACCACAAATCGAATATCGGGCTGCCGACATGAGACACAGAGCAAAACACCGTACAAATTCGCCACCCCTCCACCTCTGAATTACTATTTAAAAAAGTAAGTTTAATTGAATAATTTTTCTTCTCCTCCTTTTTGTCTTTTTTTTATTTTTTTAATCAAAACTTTCCGAAGAATGTTTCATTCTTTAAATCATCAACCCATTTCGGTAATAAGTCTTAGAAAATTTTAAATTCTAATCTTAATCTAACACACATGCGAGCGACCAATTTTATATTTCTGACCGTTCTTAACATATACACTTATTTACTTATACATATTGATTTTGATTTTATGTTTTTATCCTTTAATCAAATATATTTTTATATTGTATTAACCAGTCAGACTCCGTCACCACCACCTTTACTCCACCATACACGCCACACTTCACTCTTCTCCCTCTCATTCTCCACGCACACTCTCTCTCTCTCTCTCTCTCCTTTACTACCTTTCCTCCTTTCCCTTTTCCTATTACACTTTCGTGCACACTTTCTCTAGCCCACCGGAAACAAAAGTCCTTGACGATGTTTATACCTGGTTGACTATACCTGAAGAGAGAAAGAGATAGCATATCATATATTTGTTCTCTTTTGCAACCTGCTGAGCGTACAGTTATGTACAATAACCGATATTAATTGGTCCTTAATGAACATTATACTTTTACGGAAAAATTGTTAGTGATTGATTGCCTCGGGTTCATAGTTCATTCTCTTACTGCTATGTGCCGCGCTATTCACTCTATATACTCGTATTCAAGTTTTTGTCATGAAGTATATATAAAGCCTGCAAAAGGCGACTTATAACATTATGATAACTACTTATATCAGTTTAATTTCTAATACAATTATCATACAGGAAAATTCAGATATTGAATTGATTTTTGGAAAATTGGACAGATATATGCCCGATCGGACATAAAGCATCCGAATAACTAAAAGTCATTCATTATTGTCTACTTAAGATATAAAATAGAAGTTAACTACCGTATAAATAAAATCTTTAATTTCATATATTAAATTATTTAAATTTATCTATATATATATTACAAATTAATGTGTTATTATATATTAACACTGTAATTGGTCTTATTTTGTCAAAAAATGTTAGAAAATGAAATGTTTATTAAACGCGTCTAAAAGAGACCACTATAATATCTATCTAGATACGAAAGTCGACCTATTTGAGACGTGTCAAATAGACATCAATTATATATCTATTCGATTTCACGTTTCTCTCTGGGTAGTAAACACTGGTAATGCGATCAAAATATTTTGTTAATAATATAAGTACTAAAAGGTTCCAGTAATGATAAATAGTATTAAAAGAGATGGCAAAGGAACCAGCGCAGTAATTGAAGCGCAAATATGTGTTTATTAGAGAAAATCTAAAAATGCGTTACAATAACATTCGCAGACGTTTCGGTCCTTTTTTTGGACCCTTTTCAGTGCAAACAATATAAATTATGTAAATAAAACCGATCTATTCTAACGGTTTATAATTTAGACGATGTCGATACATAATGCATAAACGCTATGAGAAAAAAATATAAAAAACGAACGTAGAACGTATCAAATTAAGTTAAAATTTAGATCGAAAATAATCAAGATGATAGAACTGTACGCGTCAACCGTAGGTTGTGTCCCTCCATAGTTAGCAGACCGTAGAGGTGTAGATACGTCGTCTAATCCATTACTCTGCAAGGACCGACTATTTCCTTTATGTATGTCGTGATAGTACATACATATCTGAACAATTAATAAGCGTATAGAGACACAAGCCTAACAGAGACGTTTCGAATTAAATGTAAAGACTTACATGGTATACGGATGGTATATCCGTCCGTATATTAATAGATGTCGTATTGCCACATATTGTCACAAATTTAAAAAAGTAACAGAAATTATATAAATCAAATGAACTTTATGTCTAAAATCTGCTCAACAGACGCAAGTGCGACCTATAATAAAATTTAAAGAGCGATTTAAAGAGCGAACATACATATAAATATAATGTCTATGGTGTATGGGATGTCTTGTATACAAACATTGGAGACCGAAAGTCAAACTTTCGGAAGCCTGTTAATAGCGCTGACATACGCCTCATGTAAGCAATCCATATCAGTTAGTAAATTTAAGCTATTCTCTTGTCTTAATGAAAAGCATTTCAGATATCAGGCGTTTGTCATAATATGGCTCTCTATCTAATATTCCAACATCCTTTCATTTAAAGTCATGGCCAAAATGTAACCTATGATCAGTAATAACCGAATGATACAATGTGTTTCGTCGTATATGATTGCGGTATTTGATTATAATCCCGTATTTTATTAACATACTTATAATATACCAAGAAATATTTTCAATATATACTGAGTAGGCTTCTAGAACAGACATAGAAACATCCTCCGCACATTCTCAAAATGTCGTAGTACGTATTTCGAATATTAATGGGATATACACAATCTACGTTTGCGATATACTGCGTACATGCTCAGGATCTACCTGTGCTGTATGGGTACGGTAAATACCTGCAGTTACTAACACCCCGTATATTCTCAAACAAAGGAAATTTTACTTCAGAATCTACAATTGACTGACAACCCATTTATTTCATTCCAAATTATTACCTTAATTCCTATTCCATCATTTAGAATAATGTTTTGCGACATTCTTCCTTTTAATAAAAAAAACCATTATCAAGCACTGGCATGTCGCTGACGGTTTCCTAGTCAGTCAACTTTAATAATCCACAATCATAAATGTATCTTCTTGCAATCATTTGAAACATTCCTATTATTATTATTATATCAATACTAGGCAAATTTAGATTTTGCTTAAAATTTATACTGCTGTTGTCACTCGGACGTGGTGCAACCCTTGAAACCCGGTTGCCGAGGATTATTGCCCCGGTGACACTCTACTTTTTTCCTTGAATTCCATCGTGATTGAGCATATGGTATGCCCTCGACTACACCCTCTCAACATCACTCTATACAATTCCATCGTCTGTCGAGCACATATTGTGCCCTTGACTGCCATCATCTGTCGCGCTCATAGTTGGCCCTTGTGATTGGCGCCTTTCTTTACCTTATAACCTTTCAATAAAAACTGACAACAGGAAATTAAATAAAATTCAAAATATATTATCATTCTAATCTCACTCGGACGTGGTCCAACCCTTGAAACCCTGTTGCCGAGGATTATTGACCCGGTGACACTCTACCTTTTTCCTTGAATTCCATCGTGGTTGAGCATATGGTATGCCCTCGACTACACCCTCCCATCATCACCCTATATAATTTCATCGTTATCGAGCATCGAAGTATGCTCTCGATCAGCATTTTCCCATATCTTAGGCCGGTATTCATAGTCAGTTCTTATTTCAAGACCGTCTTAAGTAATGTGTTAAGATGCTAATACGGCTCTGTGATTGGTTTAGGACATCTTAAGATTGTGCTTAAGACGATCTTAAATATAAGAACTGACTATGCATATCGGCCTTAGACCTTCGCATGCGCAGATGTTTATTTTTCAGGGTGCGAACCCATGCAGCGGAATAGCATAACGCGGAACGAGAAGGGAACCAATCGCGAGCATAATAAAAACTGCGGAGCGTTCGGGATTGGTCGTGCTCTCGTTCTGCGTTACGCTATTCCGCTGCATGGGTTCGCACCCTCATACGTAATACATACTTTTTGGAGTCAATTTTTTGGTACAGTATATAAGGGAGTTAGCGGTCTAGTAATATATCGAAGTCTGTGGTTATAACCCTTAGTAAAGATTAGTTCTGTGCCTTACATCATTCCCCTAGAATCCACTAGTTCAGTCCTAGCTCTCGGCGTCCCTAGAGTATAGTCGGTGGAAGCAGGTTGCCCTATAAAAAATAGAGAGCTATACTTTTCTCACTAACTGAGGTATAGTAAGAAAAGAGTGTCGTTGAGACGTAAAATTTTAACATTTTTAATTTTTTGTGGCAGCGATTTTGGTGGCAACAACTAGAATTTTTTTACATTTCAAGTTGTCGTCACAAGCGTGGCAACAAACAATTGTCGCTGACGAGGAGTGTGGCAGCAGTTGTAATTGTCGCTGTCGAGGAGCAGCAACTGGGTTGAATTTAAGTTGTCGTGACAAGTGTGGCAACAGTGCAATTGTCGCTGACGAGGAGCGTGGCAATAATTGTAATTGTCGTTGCCGAGGGGCAATAACTAAGTTGAATCCTTTTTACATTTCAATTTTTTTTACAAATGCCGAAAAGGGCCGGACGTCGAATTCAAATTAAAGGGATTGAGTTTCAGATCAAAGAAGCATTACTTTCCTTCAAAGATCCTTTTCCTCTTCTCATAGAATTACGAAGTCAAATCGATATTTTAATAAATAATCTTAAATCTAACGAGGAAAGGAAAAACGAATTACAAACTGATACCGATTGAATTTAAATATAAGTATCCTTATTATAGAACAATTAAATGTACAGATCCTCGTCGCAAAATCTACAAAATTCGCGAGTTATTTGGTCCAGAATAAATTAAACAAATACATAAATAAGATTCAAACTTTGAAAGATATTTTGGTAAATATAGCGAATAGGGGACCCAGCCCCAATGACCTTGACCTTGACATATGTTGTCAAGGACATAATTCTGAGTAACTTTTTCTTCTAATTTAATCGTCGCTCGTTGCTTATTAAAAAGTTATTAACAAAAAAAGTTTGAAATGTACCAAAGTACATGCACGGACAGGAAGCACGCGCGCGCGCGCACACACACACACACACGGGGGATGCAAGGGGGGCCCCCCTCCCGCACCCACCCCTCCGGTAGGCAGGGTGAACTTAGCTTTACAATGTAGCATGTACTTTGTAAGTTGTAAAGCGAGGTCCACCCTGACTACCACCCTGTGTGTGTGTGTGTGTGTGTGTGTGTGCGCGCAAGCGCGTGCTTCCTGTCCGTGCATGTACTTTGGTATATTTCAAACTTTTTTTGTTAATAACTTTTTAATAAGCCACGAGCGACGATTAAATTAGAAGAAAAAGTTACTCAGAATTATGTTCTTGATAACATATGTCAAGGTCAAGGTCATTGGGGTTGGGTCCCCTATTCGCTATATTTACCCTTATATTTTATTTTTGGACACCCTATATATATATATAAACTTGTGTTTATTTTAGTTTATATGTGTAATATACGTAGGATTATTTCTGTAAACTAACTTAAATATTCAGTTTTTCATTGTCAGACTATGTATAAATCTTGATTTTTACAAATTTTTGTTTGTTTATAACTTTTTAATAAGTAACGAGTGACGATTAAATTAAAAGAAAAAGTTACTCAGAATTATGTCCTTGATAACATATGTCAAGGTCAAGGTCATTGGGGCTGGGTCCCCTATTCGCTATATTTACCGATATTTTCTAAATCAAAATACAATATTACGTAGAATATTAATTAATTAATCATGCCTAACACACGATCAGTGATGCCAGAATGGCCACGCTAGCAACCAAGGGATATTCCTGGTAACATGGAATTAACTCGAGGGTTCGTTCACACATTTTACTAAAGTAAAAAACAGAAATTTTATGCCCGTCATATTTAGGAATAGAATTAACTGTATCTTTAACCCTCTTGTCAATACCCGGGTACCCGGGTACCCATTTTCGTGTTCTCATTAAAAATTTTTCAATTTCCCGGCAAAATACGCCTTAGCCTGGCCAGATTCTCGTTATTTGGGTCATTTTACATCGATTTACGCCTTGAGCCATAATTTTTTTAAAAATTATTCTTGTTATTGGGGGTCAAAGTTGACAACACGCTTGTTCAATACCCGGGTATCTCAGGCTTATACACGAGCATTCCACACGAATTTTCTTTCCGCTTTTGCTATTCGCGTCATCGAAGCATTTCGTGAGTGTAACAAATAATAGAAATTTCATCTATACTAATTTCGTCTATAATTGTCGAAATCTCATTCGAGAATGAAACCACGTTACAGAATTCGTCCGTTGGGACGCCGATTTTTTCAGGTAAAAACCCGAGGGGAATTCCAGGAAATGTTAGAGGGGGAAATCCTTGTTCATTTACCAACTTACAGCTGTCAGGTACCCGGGGGGAAGGGCGCAGGTAGCCCTACACTGCCGTAACTATCGGTTTTGCATAGTGGGTACCCGGGTACCCCGGGTATTAAACGAAAGGAGGAAATCCGTGTATTGACAACAGGGTTAAAGCGGATCGGGGAGGTTGTATCTGAGGGGATAGTTCTGCGAGGAGGATTTTGTGTAGAAGGGAGGTCAACATGATAATTTGTGTGTTGATTAAAGAGTTGAATATTATCAATGCGTCGATTTAATCGCTCTATTTGTTTGGGCAGAGAGCTTAAAGTAGAGATTTGTTCGTGCAAATTCTTTATTATTGACTCGTATGGATTATTACCAGTATTAGCGTTCTTGTTTTGTTTTTATATAATAATGTATACCCATCATTCATTTTAAAAATTGAATAAATTTATATTT
>NW_021850888.1:0-850 GCF_003651465.1 Formica exsecta
AGTCGCTGAAACATCACGGAAAATACAATCGGCGATCAAGGACGATCTTAGAGGGGTAAGGAGCCAGGAATCCGGGAATTCAAAGCATCTAACGTCTGGCTACGTCACGACAGGATCAGGACCCGCACACGTGATGCGCGACGCACGGGACAGCGAGAAAATCCTCGCGCAAGGACTCAGGCCCATGCGGATCCGGTCCCCGCGGAGGGACTGCAATCCTGCACCCGATGGCATGACACGACTCCGGAAAAGACGAAAAGAGAGGTGGCAGCGATACTTCCGGCCAAGCCGTTCGCCCTAGACCTCGCGACGGCCCCGCGGAAAGGGCCCCAGCTAATTATTGTTTGTAATACCGGGGGCGCGCGCACCCCCGATACGATCATGAGCGCCCCAGCGCGTGGTAGCGCGTAATTGATTGCGGTAATACGCATCCCGAGTGCGCAGCCCCGGCTGGCCCCGCGGTATCGATCCTGGATTGCGAGAATCCCGGAGTCAGACTGGCGCGAGCCTGCGTGCGAGACAGGACTAGATAGGAGACGAAAGCGAGATCGAGCAAGTTGCGAGAACGATTGTGACGAGTGGAGAGAACCCGGCGATCGATGGAGCGAGACGGGAGCGAGCGGAGAGGATCCCGGCGATCGGCAGCTGAAAGGGACGGACCCGAGGGAGAGGACGTTAACGTCGCTGACCCCGTGCAACCACCACGAGAGGAACGGTACCAGTGAGGTTACCCTCCGCCATATTCGCCGCCACCCATCGCGCCCGGAATCGTTTCGTTCTGTCGTCGTCGCCGTGAATTCGCACCTTGGTGTACGGGCTAAGCCCGATTCTTTGGTGTAGATTTTCGCGT
>NW_021850889.1:0-404 GCF_003651465.1 Formica exsecta
AGTTGTATTATTAAATTATCTCTGCTTATTAAACATTTGTATCTCTTCTCCTTTGCACCTTTTCTCTCTCGCGAGTCCTTAAGTTTGATTAGCCGAGATCTTGATAACTGTCAAGATTGGCATTCATGCTTATTTGCTAGACTCAAGCAAACTTTCTTTCCTTTCCGCGAGTCCTTAAGTTTGATTAGCCGAAATCTTGATAACTGTCAAGATAGGCATTCTCGCTTATTGCTAGACTCAAGTAATCTTTTCCCTTTCGCGGGTCCCCAAGTGTGATTAGCCGAGATCTTGACGTAATGTCATGGTTGGCATTCATGCTTAGCCGCTAGACCTGAAGAAAAACCTTCTTCCATCATTTTTATAGTAACCCCCATTATTGTAATTTCTATATTAAATTTTTTTTT
>NW_021850890.1:0-241 GCF_003651465.1 Formica exsecta
CATACGAACTGATAATTCAATTACACACTATAATAAATACCTTGGGTATTTTTGATATAAAATCAACGATTTGTATGGTACAACCAAAATTAATACAATTTGAAGAAGTTCCTGAAAATTTAAATAATTGTATACGTAAGAGAGAAATATACATATTATATTAATATATTAATAATTAAATATTAATGTTACATTGAATATTTATTCTCAATATTCGATAATTAATATTAAGTAATAATAT
>NW_021850891.1:0-309 GCF_003651465.1 Formica exsecta
CAAAAGAGACTTCATATTGGGATATGTACGTTTTAAAATTTCTTTTCACATTTCATCAAAGTTTAATGTTGAAAGATGTTCTTTTTCTGCTGTTGTAAAATCTAGATGTAAAGTATACCACTCTTTTTTTAAAGCATTTTCGTCAAAGCCACCGAGGGTTTGAGCAATAAAAGAAACATCATTAAATGATGTTTCTCTGTCAATACTACATAATGCTGTGTTGAATTGGAAAACTGTTAATTTACATAAAAATTTATCTTTAATGGGCAATCTTTTACTAATTTCCTCGGCAGCAGTCACGTAAAATTG
>NW_021850891.1:17906-18065 GCF_003651465.1 Formica exsecta
TAGCAATATCATTATCAGCAGCATATAGTGTTAAACTGCTCTTTTTCTTAGGACAAATAGAATATAATTTGTCTGACGACATGAGAGACAAATGGTTTTCATTTATCTATAAAACATATCTAAAACTGTTTCTTTTCTTGCTTTTAATGCTGATTTTAA
>NW_021850892.1:0-522 GCF_003651465.1 Formica exsecta
TTTCAAAAAAATTTTTCCTTGAAAAATAATTTTCATACAAAATAATTTTTCACGCCAAGTATTTGTATGTCACTTTAATTTTAATCCTTTTCGTTTCAGGCCTATCTGGTAAACCTTATGATTAATTTCAAAACAGGTCGATTAGTTTGGCACGGGGCACTTTTAAACTCGAAATTGGTGATCGATGTGATCGACGTTATTGCAGTAAGGGTTATGTAGTTTTATGATGTACTATTTGTAATAAAATCTGCAATATAATTGTGCTATTTTATATATTACATATAATATTTATTTGAGGGGGAGGGACATAATAGCGTGATTTTATAAAAATAAAATGCATTTTAATTTTCTCGAGAGAATCTATAATATTTCTATAAATGCAAGACTGATTTTATCAAACAAATACTATTTTAAATTACAAACTCTTACAAACTGAACTGCTTCTACCCAGTAAGCAATTTGACAACAAATTGTTGCCAAATTGTCATCAAATTCGCTCAAAACTTGGTAACAAATCCAGTG
>NW_021850893.1:0-204 GCF_003651465.1 Formica exsecta
TTGAAAATAAAAAATATAGACAAATAATATTTGATGTATTATATCTCCTATGAATATTTTACAGCAGCAGATTTTACGAAAATATTATTTTCCTTATAATTCTTACAATTATGATATTAACGTAATTAATAATAAAGATAATAAAATTGTATTAATAACAAATATTTGCATGATTATTATTATAATATTAAACAAACTTGAAAA
>NW_021850894.1:0-230 GCF_003651465.1 Formica exsecta
TATAAAATAAAATGTAACATATATCAATTAAATTTTGTTACTTAACAAAAAAAATATTAGTTTTATTTACATAATAAATATAAATGCAATTCTTGATTTATTAAAAAAAGATGTAGCATGTATATTTTTAAAATTTGTTATAATTAATTTTAATTTTCCTACAGTTTAATTTTTAATTTAAATTATAGAAAATATAATAATTTTTAATTTTAATTGGTCCTAATAGTCCT
>NW_021850895.1:0-365 GCF_003651465.1 Formica exsecta
TAATAATTTTAATATAATATTAAAGAAAACAATTTTTTATATTTCGGAAGAATGTAGATAGAACAGAAGATAGATAGAAAGAATGGTAATTATTTACATTAACTGACACCTCGCCGATGACCTTGACCTTGACATATGTTGTCAAGGACATGACCCTGAGTAACTTTTCCTTATAACTTAATCGGCGGTCACTGTTTATTAAAAAGTTATAAACAAAAAAAGTTTGCTACTTTGTGTCAGTGCTAAAGGAAGTAATTATATTGGTTATATGCAATATAGGGGAGGCAGCTTCGATGACCTTAACCTTGACATATTAGGTGTACAACTTTGCTTCCGCCGTTTTCCTATAGATGGCTTTAGCGGTA
>NW_021850895.1:419-691 GCF_003651465.1 Formica exsecta
GGGGGGCTCCACTTTCGGAAGATATAACCTAACCCAAACCTATTTCTGATTTAAAATTAAAATTTGGTTTGGGTTAGGTTATATCTTCCGGAAGTGGAGCCCACCCGTAAGGGGGGCGGAACCCTCTGTGTCCACGCATATACTTTACAACGCGAAGCGAGGTCCACCTCACGATTGTTGTGCGAATGAAAAAGTGTATATGTGGACGCAGTGAGTTTCGCCCCCCCGCCCCCCCCCCCTCCTACGGGGTTTCCACTTCCGAAAAATATAAC
>NW_021850896.1:0-257 GCF_003651465.1 Formica exsecta
GCCATTAGTTTGACCTTGGGTGGAGGCGCTTCGGAGATTTCAATGCCAATCTTGTTTTTTTAAATGGGAACACCCCAATTTTTTTACATAAATCGATTCCTTGCAATATTCTGCATAAAAAGTTATAGGGTATGATGGCCAAAAGTTTAATAGTTTACGAAATATTTTAAACTTTATTTTATTACTTTATTTAGACATAATTTTACATAAATTATGAAATATCTCATAAAATTATTTATTTTGCAATAATGTTACCT
>NW_021850897.1:0-819 GCF_003651465.1 Formica exsecta
GTTTTTAGATATATCATTTTATATATATAATAAAATACATGCGCAAATTAACATACTGTTACCAAAAACTTTTATACTTTTTTTAAATATTATGTTACAAAATACATATTATTTATGAATGTAATATAAAATGTGCGTATACTTTGAAACTTCGAGACAAATCGAATGGGTACCTCGATATCAGTGAAATATCAGACAAATCGAATGGGTACCTCGATATCAGTAAAAATGACAAATTAATGTATTTAAATGCTACAGAAAAAAATTAATTATAGCTTGGAATTATCATAATTATGCTTGATATTATTTTATGTGTGTTGCAAAATATTCAAATTAAATTTTTTATAATTTCGCTGTTATCGGGTTCGATTCGTCTCGAGCAGTTGGTACCCGAGAATTATTTGTACTCGCACATTTAACACTAGCTACAATAACGCGAGGCATGTATTTTATTATAAATATAGTCGTTCGTAACCATTTTTATAAAAATTGTTATATCCATTTAATTTTCAATAAAGAGATATATTTCTTAATAATGGAAGAACATATTTTCTCGCGCAAATTTCAATTTCGTGAATTAAAGATAATGACAATGGTAACAGTCATTGATTCGTTACCGAAATCATTGCTATCAGGAGTAGTCTGGAAGATCCGGGATTCGTTCCCTCCTACAGCGGGGCTTCTGATATTTAATGGATCACTTAACTTTTCTTTGCGGATTGATCTTACGGGGTCCGATGTAGAAGCAAGAAGTTGATCGTTCTCCACCCTTAAGATTGTTCTTGTCTTTGTCGGATATTAACCGGCGTGTTATCTGGC
>NW_021850897.1:3773-16273 GCF_003651465.1 Formica exsecta
ATTTTAGATATATATATTAGGTAGTCCGTTAATTTGGCAATTTTCCAAATTCTTATGGGACCCCCTCTAACTTTTCATTCCTTCCTCTAACTTTTTAATATATATATAAATTTAGTTAAAGTTTAGATTTATAAAAGGATTAAATATATTCGTCCAATGTTTTATTGTACGACACTTTTCGATTATTTAAATATAATTCGGATTGAGAACACGCAAAAAATTAAACAATCGAATCGAAGAATCAAGAAATTAGTATAACGAAAGGCTTCGTGATAAATCTCTTTTAATAAAAATATATAATCTGTAATTTAAAGTATTCGTCTATATTTTAATATTCCGCGTATATATATTATATAGTACATAAAAATATGTTGACAACCGTCTATAGCCGAAAAAAACACTTTTCGGTGCATTTGAAATTGGTTATTAACTGGTTTATTTCAAAACCTGTGGAGCAAACTACAATCATTTTGATCTCATTTGAAAGATAATTTAATACCGAACAAAAAGTTTCCGGTAACCATGGGTCGAAAAATGCTTCCTTAAACAATTAGCGCCCAAAAACGTCTGAAATCACGGTTATTTTATACATTTTTACAAATATCAGGGAAAGTATGCGTTTTTTAACAACAAAAAAGAATTGTATGGAAATAAACTATACCATTTGTGCATTATTATGCATATTTCGTTATTATATGTGTATATTCTTGTCTATTATTATCAAATATTTTCTATCTTATAATATTTTTTGTTATAATTTATTCAGTAATTTAGTATAGAAAATGATATAGAGACATTCTGTAAAATCGTCACTTCCTGATTCGTCAGCCGTATTTATTAGATACGGATTCTGTTATCGCGGATTCACTAGAAGGAAGTAGAGTTCCTTTCGTACCAGTTACCGCCTGAAACCACTGTTGTCCAGTGGTTTGAACCAGTGGAGTGTAAAGCTCAAATTGTTTTAACAAAAATTAATTTTATTATTATTTTGTTGTTTATTTAAATCCGATTGCTAAAATGCATTTGCATCTTTCAAATAAATGATCGTAATTCGTTTTTACGCATTTCGCTCCAATGTATGTTCAATACGCAGAATAATTCGCTTCACTCAATAATTTAGTTGAAGGCCTTTAAAATGGCGATATGAAAAAAGATGATCATAGTATCATAATATTTTTCTGTCACAGTGTCTTCTCTAATGATCGTTAAATGTTCGAATAATACGTATGTGTTTGTTGACAATGAGAAAAAAGATAATGGAAGCGTTAATGTTCTTTCTCTTCGCGAGTCAGATGCTATATATTTCCGAAACAGTGACCGTATTACGCGGATCGCCAAAAATCTATTCATCATCCATCAGAAAATTAATATGCATCTCAGAGGACGACGGCGGCGCTCTAGTGTGGAACGACAATTTAAACTGGCGATATTACACGAACAATAGACATAACAATAACCGTAAGTTATTAAAATAAAAATATGGATCTTTTACAACTTTATGTAAATGCTAGAAAAGATTGTATTCATCATTTGAACATATATTTTGGAATTCTTATTGTATTTTGTCTATTAACCAATTATTTACAAACATTTAGCTTTATCCTAATATTTGCGACAATGCATTAAGTACGTAAGTGCACTATTTCAGGATTTTTTAATTTAAATGGAGGTGTTCCAAATTGCGAAATAAATTGCAAAATGAATGCAGACGAAGATTGCTTAAAATCGTGGGTACAACAGGATTGGAGTCTCACGAATTCTCTCAAAACACCCATGGGTCCGGTATTTGATCAGCGATGGGAAGGTAAAAGTGCAAAATAGTTTGACAAATAATTTTGATATCTGTAAAATGCATTACAATGTTTAATAGTTTTAAAATCGCCTTAAGAAACACGCATTTAAAATTTTCAGAATTTCAAGAATATGCAAACAATCTTGAAGATAGATATGATTACGTAAATCTCGAAAATATTACAGCAATGCTTTCCATTTCTATTCGTGGATCTAATAACGCGCATATATTGCTTTGTAATGGTACGAATTATAACAGAGACCTTTGCTATTGGATTATAATAGGTGGTTGGGACAATACTTTGTCCGTCATACGAAAATGCGCGACGGGAGTGCCTGTAGCCGGAAAATTTCCCGAACTAAATTCAGACTGCAGCAAAGCACAAGTATCTTTCAAGGTAAAATATAACACCATAACTTTGTCGCTTAAAGCTATTTTCTCTTATTTAGATAATTGAAAAACTTGCTTGTAAAATATATAAACCGAAAAAGGAATTAAATTTATGACTATTGTGTGTCATCATTTATGATACCGTTTTAAGAATTTAAATTTGCATAAATTTGCAAAACTTCACCTAAAACTAATTGATGATCAATACAGCATATGCCGTTGTCTGCAATTGAGTGGCGATCGTTTGTCATTACGTGGAACTCTGTAACTCGGAATATATCCGTTTATGATACTGATAACGTTATTATGACGTACGAGGACGTGGGAAAGCCTGAATTTTCCAGCATCGATTATCACATGTTCATTAAAAGCAATAGAGAAATTCTGTTTCGTTTTCATATATGTAGGTGCAAAGTTTCAAGATATTTTAATCAATCATATGTATAATTATTTCAAATAAAGTAATCGAAAAAAGAAACTTTATCCGCGAATATGTATTTCAGACAACTTTCTGCACACAACTCTCGACAGTGCGGTTTTAACGAGTCCCATCGTCCAAGTCGGTAATGAAACAATATGTGTACAAATGTTAATCGGCCTATGTGCAGAATGCGATGCACATGTAGTGTTACGTGATTCCACAAATTACAAAGTGTTAGAAACGGTGATTGCAATGGGCTCATCGAAAGCGGCTCATGGCTTGCCTATGTGGCAATCCGTTCAAATCAAGAAAAATCTTTCAACGACAAGTTATACTAATGTGATAATCCAAGTGATTCCTAAACTCAACACGCCTAGTTTTAATCCATTATGGGCGATAGCAAATGTTCGTCGATGTCCCACAAATAGTACGAATCCTTATAAAATTTATTAAAAATTTATTAAATATTTGATTTATATGTTTGTCGAACGATTGTGAAAATCTTTAAAGAAATTGATTATTTCCAATATATAATTCGCTTAACTATCACGTTTAGATTCATTAAGATGGAGTTATATGGTTAATAATCAAGATTGGGAGAACTATGATAAAGGGTATTTTTGGCCGAATGCGACATGTCAAAAATTGTTTTACAATAATCATATCGTCGTGAATTCTATATCAGATGCCAAGCCAGACGTGAAACTGGGTAATTATTTAGAACTATTACTTATGTTTTGTGACTGGAATTAATAATATCACATTTTTGTTTATTAATTCTTTAGAGAGAGGATGGCATATTTGAAACGAATATTTTGAAAAAGAAAAAGTTCCTTTCAGATCGTGTAGATTGTCCTCAAGGAAAGACTGGTCCGCAATGTTTGATCTCTTGCAAAATTGATCTAGATAGCTACGTTGACTGCAAGGAAACTGCAATTTGTTATAAAGATGGTTGCACGTGTCTTCCGGGATATTCGGAAAGCACTTGTTCTAAATGTAAATGTAACTTATTATATTATCGAAGTTATTTATCTTTTCGTCTTGCGTAATGCTCTTGTGCATATTTAATAAATCGATGTTTTTAGCTTGTGAATCGTATACATATGGTTATGGTTGCAAGAAAAAATGTGGCGCATGCCGCGACAAAACTTCAATTAATGTACGATCTCCATGTAACAAAATAACTGGATTGTGTTATAATGGATGCCAAAATTTTTACATACCACCTTTATGCCAACTAAGTAACTATCTTTTATGTTTGATACATAACTACTATGCTATTTGTTTAATATTAATTAAACTAATGTCATTGTTTGAATGCAAAAAAAACGTAATATAATGATTTTGGTAAAACTGCATAAAAAGTAACACACTTCCGATTTTATCGCCATTTAAATATGTTATAAGGGAGGTTTTCCGCATAATTCTCCGCAAGAAATAAGTGGGGGACAACATCGGTTTGAGAGATATAACAAATTAAAGTTTCACAGTTTTAATGCTTTTTCTCAGGTATTATAAAGTAATATTAGAAAAAGTTTTTGTGTACTTTGTATTTTTTTATTGTAGAGCAGACGCGAGGAAAATGTGTTTGTTTTCATTTACGGGATAGGTACATGGTCATGGATATTTATCAATAATGTGTTTCACCTATTTCTCGTAATTTGTTAACAGCTTTCGACATGCAACTACATGAATTTATGAGTCTTGTTTAAAAAAAATTATTTAATGCTTTTTCTCAGGTATTATAAAGTAATATTAGAAAAAGTTTTTGTGTACTTTGTATTTATTGTAGAGCAGACGAGGAAAATGTGTTTGTTTTCATTTACGGGATAGGTACATGGTCATGGATATTTATCAATAATGTGTTTCACCTATTTCTCGTAATTTGTTAACAGCTTTCGACATGCAACTACATGAATTTATGAGTCTTGTTTAAAAAAAATTATTTATTGAATGCATAGGCGGGAGAGGGGCAGAGTCCTACGCATAAATGTCATAAACAGTTTTTTTCAATGAAAAAATAACAAATTATACAGCATACACATATTTTAATGTCAAATTTCAATTTGTTATATCTTCTAAATCAATACCGGCCCCCAATTATTTTTTGTGAAGAATTACTCAGAAAAACCTCCCCTCCAATATATTTAAGTAGCGATAAAATCGGAGGTGTGTTTTAACTTTTATGCAATTTTACCATAATTTTTTTCAGAAATAGATAATCTGGACCAACCTGTGATTAACTTTGCAAACAGTACGAATATTCAGGCCATTATTACTTTTAAATGGAAAAAAGAGTACGAAGAAATACCAATTTCTTATTATTGCCTTATAGTAAATATCATTTAATATTATCCGAGATTCTTCAAAATATTGAATCTTGCTCCGTGATCTATCCTTAATTAAATAAAATGTATAATATTATTGACAAAAATATGTGAAAAATAATACTTCTTAACATTCAAAAAGAAAGAAGAAAAGAAAGTAACTCTATAATATATTTTTCACAGGGACAAATAGAATCTAATCATGTGATTTACCTATCGTGGATGAAGGTATTTCCGAATATGACACAATTGATAGGAAATTTTGAAAACTTAGCACCCGGTACTACTTATGAGATTAATTGCTGTTTAAATGTTACGGGATCTCAAATATACAGTCCTTGGCAAAATGCTGAGACGGATTGCAATCGTAAGTGCGACTTGATGTTTATTTAGACTGTATAAAATTCAATGTTTTTTTATTATATATAAAATATTTTATTATATACATATAATATATTTTAAATTTATTAACATCGAGATTTTTATTACTTTGTATTTTTATGCCAAACTTAAATTAGATACTTTAAGTTAGAAGAAATTTTATATAGACTGATATGGTTGCAAATGTAAAAAGTTACACTACACACACATAAGCTAAATTAATTTGTCTTACGCTTTTGTCTTTCATTACTTTTGAATAAAAATATTATTCTAATTTTTTATAAATTATTATCTATGTTTTTTTGTATATTTTCTATAATACTTCTTTTTACATTGATTTAGCGGTTGAAGGCTTTGATGTGAAGCCCGGCGAAACCAGCTTGAGAATCGACTGGTATAATAATAATGATGTACGTAAATATTTTACTATTTAAAAAGTTTTTGAGCGTAAATACTATACAATATTTAGAAAAAAAAAAACATAATGTGTTTATTCCTCTATATCAGCAATTATATCGATGTCCAGCAAATTGGTATCGCTTGATAGTTCGAAATATAGATACTGATGAGCAAGTCATTAATGAACAAGTTACGTACTTTCCCCGTAACTTATCACGGTTGACATCATACACTTCTTTCAATGTATCTATATTTCATAAAAATGTCAAGCTATTTTCCCAGCAGATTCGTACACTTGAGAGCGGTGAGTTTGATTTAATTTTAATTTTGATTTGATTAATTTTAAAGATATCTACAGTTGGAAATTTGTATATTTATATGGATATACTTTTATGTATTTGCGTGCTATGCAGAATAATATTTTATAAATTAATAGCATTATTTATAAATAATTTTTATAAAAATATTGACAGTTCCATCTAGAGTGTTAGATTTGCGAGCGATGATTTCATCTAATACACTTACTGTGATTTGGAGACCTCCCGATCAACCTAATGGAAAAATAGTGCGATATGAAGTAATCTTAAAGGTAAAAATGCAGTTTATGTACCCATACACCATACATATATAAGCTTATATATCAGAAATTTATATAAGTAGAAAAGCGATTATTAACCGAAATAATTTTTAAATTTACACTTCAAAATAAAGTTTTATGTTTTTATATTAAATTATTATTTTTATAATAAAGTTTTATGTTTTTTAAAATCTTATAAAATCAGTATTAAAATCATCAAAGTAATATATATGTTTAATTTTAACTTGAACTGTAATATTAATTTTTTATCTTAATGTTAATTTTTTAACTCTTTTCGATATTTTATTATTTTATTTTTATTATTATTCAAGTATTATTGAAATGCATTCTATTGTTCACAGATTAAAGAATATTACGGCTGTAAAGACTTAAAGTTATCTACGCCAGATAATCACATAATTACTAAATCCACAAATGATACAACAATTACAATTCCGGATTTAAGTCCGTACGTGTCTTATAGCGTACAGGTCATAGCTCATAATTCACGATATAATAGCATGGATACAGAGATAAACTTTGATACAAATATTTCTGGTATATATAAACATTATTATTTATCATAGTTATCTTTGAAGTTAAAGATAAAATAGCATGAGTTAATCTAATTTATTATTTATTAATTTTTTTCCCAAAATATTTCTCTTTATAATAAGAATGGTAAATTTCCTGCTTATATTTCTCCACAAGCGATAATAGCATAATAATCATAAGTTCTTTCTTTTATATAAAGAATATAATTAGTAATTAATTATTAGATCAAAACTCTCCAAATAGTTTATCCTCATTGCATCGCGTGCATTTTTGTATTTAATTATTAAACAAATATTATAGAATAGAAAGTATGTTTCTAGGATTAGTAAGAATTAATTACAATATTACGTTAAATGAACGGTACGTGCACACACAAGTTGATGACAATAAATAATGACTGTCAACAACTTTACAGAGATACCAACAGAAGTATTTAGTCAGCTAAAAGTGCAAGGCTGGAAACTATCGTGGCATCCGCCTGAAGATTGCACGACGATTTCGGGACCAATTAAAGCTAAGATAAAAATACGCGGAATCAGCAACGCTGTTAAAGATAGGATTATTATAACTAAAAATACTGTGTCTTATTCTCTCGATTTAGGTAAAATCGAACCAAAATTACACGGTGTTGAACGATACATGGCAACAGTTTACGTAATAAGAGATTACACGAGCCTAGAAAATGTCTTCGCTTATCAAGAATATGAATTTGAAACTCCACCAACGGGTAAAATTTCATATTACAATTCATTTGTACTTTAGATCAAATTGATTTCTATAAGATTATACAACATGATCGAAATAACAGCTCCGCCTAATGTAATCAATCTGGAGGTCGTTGAAACTGACACTCGTCAAGTACCTGCAATGATACATTTAAGATGGCAGAGTCCACGTCCACCCCTCAACGGAAAACTGCATTATTATACAATTCAATCATGCACAATAAATCGGAGAAAACAGAAAAATTGTCTCTCTATTAAAGTTCAATTGAATGAGTTTTGTGACTTGTGGGATAATTACATATGCCAAACTATTCAAGAACCATCTAGAAGTGCAGAAATTCAAGTAGGAAATTTTTTGCATAATATTTCTAGAAAATATAATTAATTTATATAAACAAAAGGAAATTTAAAGAAACGGATATGTAAAAAAATTTATAGAATATGAAATATATATTTTTTATAGGTTCTGGCGTACAATATGAATGTTACTGAACCAAGTCCTTCGGTTTTCGTAACTGATCAAATGCTTAGTAATACAAGTAAGATTCCTCCTCAACAATCAATCTTGGAATCTTGGCGCATTATGAATTCTCTTGTGTTTTAAAACTAATTAATTTATATAATTTAAAAATAACTTTTATGCATTATTATATTTTATGAATTATTCTTGTTGTAACTAACATATTTTTACAAATAACGACTAATAATAAGGGTCGTTCAGAAAGCGTTAACAAATAATCAATTTCTTTTTTATTGTTTAAATTGCATTACGTAACGAATGACTGTTTAGAGATTCTCCTTAATTTTCTTAAAATAAATTGTAGCTTAAGGGTTCTTCCTAGTTTGACGCTCTGAAAATAAAGGCGATTTTTGGGAATTTTTTTAAAGAAAAGTATAAAACATATTAATTTTAAACTTTGCACGTTTATTAAATAATATTTCAAATATATCCTAAATTTTTTTTCAAACAAAAATATTTGTTTGTTCCCCAAAAAAATTCCCAAAAACCGCCTTATTTTCAGAATGTCAAACTAGGAGACCCCTTAAGCTTACATATAACAAAGATTTCTATCAAATTATCTTTCAGCGCCAGATCCACCTGGAAATTACACTTTTACAATTAATGACAATAGTATAATTAAGTTGAAATGGTATCATCCTTGGAAGACAGGTGGTCATCTGCAATCTTTTCATATTTGGATACAAGAAATTTCTTCCAACCTGAAAAAACAGAGGCTCGTTTCACGATCGCTACGTAACGATGTATACGAATATCCGGTGGCACATTACATGCGTAACTATAGCGAGCGATTATATTTGTTTCCATCAACGCAGTACCGAATTTGCATTAAAGCTGTGACAGTTGCGAACGTGGCCAGCGAACCTGAGTGCGTAAAAATACAAACGCCTTCAACCATAGGTTTCGATGGCGACCTAAAGGTCATGGTCAATACATTTTATTCTACGATCTCGTTAAATATACCACCTGTCCTGAACGATACAGACGACAGTAAGATGCATATCATCGTAAAAGGCCCTAATGTCTGTAAGCAACATTCAGAAGTACCTGAGAATTTGCGTTCTCAAGCAAACGTAAAAATGTATGATATCGCTTGGCAAGCTGCTGAGGTTTCGGTATGTATATACGTTCATAATATTCGTAAAGTTTATATTAAAAAATGTAAGTAAAAAAGCAATACGCGTAATAATAATTAAATATTAATCGAATGAGTACAATTATTAAAAAAAAAAAATGTTTAATATTTAACTACCGATAATAGATTAACGCACATACTAATACATTATAATTATAATATTAATATTATATTATTTCTTGTTTTTCTGAGATCAAAGATTTTTAATGTTGCTTTTAATCGTGACAGACTAGTGATCTCGCTGGTAAGTTATTTATTGTCGGCGACGATCAGATTTACGGTGGTGCTAAAAACTGTCCATTGAAATCTCAAGAATCATACGAAATAGTGATTATTGTAACGGAACGGAGTTCATCCAACAAGCCGATCATGCTTGCAAAATCGATCAGTATCGGTGAGATTCCACCAAAGCATCACGAAGCGTGGATCATACCAATTATATTATTTCTTGTCGTGGCAGGCGCGGCTTTTTATTTGTATCGAAGGTAATATATGTTATCTTACATTTTAATAGTAGTGCTGCTGGCTACCATATATTTATTCACATATATCAAAGTATAAATTTCAAATATATAGCTGACGCCACAAATCAAATTACGATTTGTAAGTGCGGATTCTTTTCACGTCTGCTATATTCCCATTATGCAATTTTGTCAGGAAGAAACAGAAATCGACTAAACAGTCCATGCAAGACGAGATGGTTTTGTCGCAGAATATCGAGAACTATGAACACGAGACCAAGTCTGTGATATCAAATTCGAAGCAGGAGCTCTCAACTCCTTCCGACAGGCAATCCTTATCACGAGCAACCACTCCAGAAGTGCCTCCACTCGCCGTCGAAAAGAAGAACGAGGAGACAGTGAAAGAAATAACATCGTTGACAAAGGTGAAAGATTTCGAGGATTACGTTAGAGAGGCGATACAGTCGGGATTGCTGGACAAACAATACGAGGTAAGTATCCAATTTGATTTTTAATTCTTAAACAAACATTGAATTGCTTGGAATTTTTTCGACAACGTGACACTCGGACGTTAAGTTTATATTATATGGCACAAGATATTTATAATGCAAAAAATTTTATGGAGGAAAAATTGTTTCTCCGCGTAATTATATTGGCTGCAATTCGTAATTATCATTTATTTATATAACAATATGATAATATATAATTTTGGTATTTTCTTTCAAGACATTTCCAAGGGGACAAACTCGGCCGTGGGATTACGGAAAATTGCTGCAGAATAAATCTAAAAATCGATATGGAAATCTTATAGCATGTAAGTAAAAAATTGATTATAGCCTCTCGCATCCATTATTCTTGCATGATAACGAGGTAACATTATGCTGGTTTTTACAGATGACGAAACGCGCGTGATATTAAAGAAACTTCCGGATGACGCTTACTCTGATTATATCAATGCTAATTATATCACTGTAAGTCATAATCAAAGTAATAAATATTTTAACTTTGAAACATAAATTTTGAAACAGAAATTATATATTTGTGTATATATATTTTTAATTTTTATAGAAAATATCAAGAAAAAAATTGAAAATTTTAATTATGATTATTCTTTCCTCTCTTTGTAAAAATAGGGCTATAAGAAAGAAAAACGTTATATAGCGACACAAGGACCCAAACCCAATACAGTTATTGATTTCTGGCGCATGATTTGGCAAGAAAATGTTCTCATTATTTGCATGTTGGCAAACGTAATCGAAAATGGAAAAGTAAGCTTTTTTTTGCTTATCCTATAGATTTTTAGTTTTATATAATTCGAATACAACATAAAAAATTTTTAAATCAAGTTTACAAGACATACGAATATACCGTAAAGACTGACCAAAAATTGAAAAAAAACAAGTTTATATTTATTTTTACCTAGCCTTTTCAGTTAAGCAATTCATTTATTTATGAATTTTGCAGACAAAATGCGAGCAATATTGGCCGGACATTGGTAAGAAAAAGAAATACGGAGACGTTATCGTGTTAAACGCAAAGCACAACGTCTTCGCTGATTATTGCTTCAGAACTTTTCAAGTCACCTGGGGGGAAGAGACTCGAAAGGTACGCTCTCCTATTTTTAATCAATATCGCGATGACTTTTGCTAAATACCTATATCAACAACAGATAGAACATTTGCATTATACGGCCTGGCCGGATCACGGTGTGCCCTTGTACACACACTCTGTAGTCACGTATTTAAAAAAACTATTGGCGACACCACCTGGAAATGGACCCGTGGTGGTCCATTGCAGCGCCGGTGTTGGGAGAACCGGAACCATCATTCTGTGCGACATTTGTCTCCATCGAGCAGCGGCCGAAGGGGTAAAGATAATATATATAAAGATAAATAGATAAGATAAATTCGATAGTTGTTTGTATCGATAAATCGGAGTTCAGTGTTTTTTTAAGCCCGCGAACAATACAAAAGATTATAATTTGATGAAAACGAAATTATCCAGCTGGTCGACGTATTTGCTGAAACGGCATCCATCAGGAGCGAGAGAGCTAATATGGTAGATAATAAACAGCAGTATCTGTTAGCGCATTTGGCATTGGTAGAATGTTTGCTTTCCATTCCGACCACGTTACCGTGTAACGATCTGTTATCGACACGAATCAAGGAGTTAAAGAAACAACTATCGATTCAACAGCAAAGGTACATCTTTTAAGAATTGGACCTCGATATTAGGCTTATTGGTTGATTTTAAAAATGTGTTATAAAAATTTGAAATTCGATAATTCTCAGACTACAGAATATTGCGTGGCAGGACGAGGCTCTGCGACAATTTACATCTCCACCGTCCTTATCAGAGCGTAACCGTGCCAAGAACAGATTTTCAGAACTGATTTCAGGTTTGTTTGCATATATCCAGGAGAGTACGTGAAAAATTATTTTTACGAATCTTTTCTGAAATTTTTTTAAATAAACAAATTCACAGATCGAAATATTTCGTGGAAACATAAGAAATATGAAATTTCGTCTAATTATAAGCTAAAAAAATTAACATTATTTATAACTAATTATAAATCTTTAAATCGTCAACGTTAGATGCAAAGAAGAGATTTATTTTGCAGATAAAGTCAGCAGAATATATTTGAAAAGATACCCGGCATCGGACGAGGACAGTGATTATTTATCTGCTGTTTACGTAGATGGAATAAGACATCAGAATCAGTATCTAGCCACACAGCTTCCCATGCCATCGACAGTTAATGATTTCTGGCGAATGATCGCGGAGTTTAAAGTGGAACTCATTCTCATGCTACAACCA
>NW_021850897.1:21273-26976 GCF_003651465.1 Formica exsecta
AAAAATCTGAATGCATCATTATAAAATACATTTTAAAACACAGAACATTTCCGACCTTTTCCTTGTAAGTAACAGATTGAAAAGGATCTCATAAATGAAGAGAATGCCGCAGCTATCTTTTTCAAAGAAAGGATTTTGATTTGTTCATGCGCGTTCTGTTCAGATATAATCGATACGCAGGATTGCGTGTTTTACACAGTATCCTGGCAGAAGGCCACACAAATATAATACAGAGTTATATAAAACAAAGCAACAAATTAAAATATTTATTCTGCTATATTAATTTGTCTATTCTCTTTCTGATGATTATTAGATTTACGAACATCACATACGCATTAATCAATAATGAGAAGAACGATGCTGAATACATTAATATTTTTTCTCTTTATGAACCAAGTGTCGCATATTTTTGGAAATATGTTCATATTGAGTGGACCATCAAATGCTACTCGTTATAAAAAATTTATATGTCTTTCGGAGGACGATGGCACCCTTATATGGTTAAAGAATTCCAGATGGAGATCCAATATAGATTACGAAATAGACGAGCGTAAGTTATAATAAGAGAAATAAACATTCTTTCATAAAGCATTCATCTTTATTATACTATTTTTTCATTATTTCAGCGATTTACAGTTTGAATGGATATAATAATAGCAAGATAGATTGCAAGATGAACGCAGATGAAAAGTGCTTGAAGTCGTGGAGTAAAGAAAACTGGAGTTTCACAAACTCTCTTCAAACGCCTATGGGTCCGGTATTTGATGAACGATGGAAAGGTAAATACTTCAAAAATTAAAATAGGATTGCAATATTTAAAACATGCTACAATTTGAATAAATATAACGTTAATATTGCTTCAAGTAACAAGTACTTAATTTTTCAGGATTTAAAGAATATGTGACTAAGCACTTGGATACGTATGATCGCATAGATGTCAGTGCCATGATACTCAACAACACTACGACAACAATCACATTCTCGGTTTCAATTTTTACATTTATAGATTGGGAGATATTGTTTTGTTATGGTACAGATTATAACAGAGATTATTGTTACCTTCTTAAACAGCGAGAGATGTTTATGATAGACAAATGCGATACTCAAGTGTCTGTACCCGAAGATTTAAAGTGCACCAGCTCACCGTTACAAGGCTTTGAAGTAATATACTGTTATATATATTTAAAATATTATATGTATCATTTTTTTATTTATATAATTAAAAAAATTAAGATTATACATTAAAAATAATTTAAATTTGCAAAAATAAAACACAGACATCTTGATTTAAAAAATAAATATATAATTAATATAGGACATAGGATTTAACATGTGGAGTAATACTATGTGGAAAACGTTCATTATTAGTTGGAACTCTATAACTCGAAAAATGTCTATTTATAATTCCGTTGATGACACTGTTGTAACATACGAAGACACGGAAAAGCCAGAACATTTAGTCTCTAAATATAATATCTTCGTATACAAACACAATATGGAGAGATTCTTGGTGCCAATTTCGGTACCAATATTCCGATTGGAGCATATTCCGGAACCATTATTCCGATTTCATATATGTAAATACAAATTCAAAATATATCATTAATAAAAATTAATTAAAGTAAAGCAATAATTAGACAAAATTGTTATTTTATGATTACATGTTTCAGATGATTTTCTGCATACAACTCTTGAAAATGCTATTTTAACGAGTCCTATTGTCGAATTTGATAATGAAACGATATGTGTAGACATATTACTTGGTCTCTGCGCAGAATGCGATGCACATATAAGGTTACTTGATTCTGCAAACTATGAAATATTGGAAACAATAATCGCAACAGGTTCATCAAAAACGGCAAAACATGGCTTGCCTATGTGGCAATATGTTCAAATCAAGAAAAATCTTACAACCAGTTATAATAATGTGATAATCCAACTTGTTCCTATACTCAACATGCCTACCTGCAGTCCATTATGGGCGATAGCGAATGTTCGTCAATGTCCTAGAAATGGTATGTGTTAGGTTTATGTGTGTTATATGTTTTAATTTTATTATATCTACAAAATCTGTTTACACATGCCAAAATATTGATAACGCCAATTTGATATGCATGTTTTCAAAACAATTCTAAAAACTTTTAAGCGCATTAATTTTCCTTACATGTAACTTAATTACCTTTCTTAGGTACTTCAAAATCAATTGCATTATATATAAAATTAAAAGAATGGGAAAGAAAACTTGAAGGACAACTTTTGCTGACAATGAGTATGACATGTCAAAAATTATTTTACGATGGATCTACTATCATGAGTACTTTTTTTAATCCTGAGATAGGTATAAACTTATTAAAAATTATCATTTATATTCTATGAGTAAAATTTGATAATATTACTTTTTTCTAAGCATTTAGAGAAAACAAAGCATTAGGAAGATTATTTTGTAATACAGAAGATTATGTCTTCTTACAGAACATTCAGATTGTCCTCAAGGAAAAATTGGACCGCAATGTTTGATTTCTTGCGAACATGATTTACAAAGCAATACTGAATGTGAAAATGTTACAGTTTGTAATAATAACAATGGTTGCACATGTCCATTTGGTTTTGTGGGATATTCGTGTTCTCTGCGTAAGTGAATTGCAATATCATCAAATTATTTTTTGTCTTATCTAAGCAAACGCTCAGCCTACCTGCAGTCCATTATGGGCGATAGCGAATGTTCGTCAATGTCCTAGAAATGGTATGTGTTAGGTTTATGTGTGTTATATGTTTTAATTTTATTATATCTACAAAATCTGTTTACACATGCCAAAATATTGATAACGCCAATTTGATATGCATGTTTTCAAAACAATTCTAAAAACTTTTAAGCACATTAATTTTCCTTACATGTAACTTAATTACCTTTCTTAGGTACTTCAAAATCAATTGCATTATATATAAAATTAAAAGAATGGGAAAGAAAACTTGAAGGACAACTTTTGCTGACAATGAGTATGACATGTCAAAAATTATTTTACGATGGATCTACTATCATGAGTACTTTTTTTAATCCTGAGATAGGTATAAACTTATTAAAAATTATCATTTATATTCTATGAGTAAAATTTGATAATATTACTTTTTTCTAAGCATTTAGAGAAAACAAAGCATTAGGAAGATTATTTTGTAATACAGAAGATTATGTCTTCTTACAGAACATTCAGATTGTCCTCAAGGAAAAATTGGACCGCAATGTTTGATTTCTTGCGAACATGATTTACAAAGCAATACTGAATGTGAAAATGTTACAGTTTGTAATAATAACAATGGTTGCACATGTCCATTTGGTTTTGTGGGATATTCGTGTTCTCTGCGTAAGTGAATTGCAATATCATCAAATTATTTTTTGTCTTATCTAAGCAAACGCTCAGCCATATTTAATAAATTAGTTTTGCTTTGTGAATTAAACATATATGACCATGACTGCGAAAATATATCGTCAAAAAAATATATGGTTCATGATTTAACAGAAAATTAATGTATGCACAAAATTTATGTAATAATGTAACTTGAATGTGTGTTTGTAATGACGAAGACAAAAATAGAAATTAATTTCATTACTTTTGTGTTAAAATAAGTACAATTTACGTGATATACAAAACATGCTACTTTTATATTGTACATATCAAACATATATATATAGGTATTAGATATGAATGCAGAATATATATTAATATTTTTCCAGCCATAAAAAAACCGAATATACCTACAGTTACTTCTGTAAGCAACACCAGTATTGATGTCACTGTTTCTGTAACATGGGATTACAATGATAAATATCGATACATACCGATTTTTTATTCTTTCGAAATTAATGTAAATAATATTTATTATATTATAATTTTTTATTATTTCTCTATCAAAGTAATGATTTAATTCAATAAAAATAGCAGTCAATGCAAATATTTGAAAAGTAATATCCATTAACATTTAAAAAATATAAAAAAAAGAAAAGAATATAACTTCGATAAATATATTTTTCACAGAAACAAGTATCTTATGACGTTCAACAATCATGGGAAAGAATATTTCAAAATACCACACATTTGATACGACAGTTTGGAAACTTAAAACCCAATACGGCTTATGAAATTCGTTGCAATTTAAAAGCTCCAGGATATAAACTGCATAGTGATTGGATAAATGTTCGGACTGATTGCAATTGTAAGATAACTATATTTAAAATATATAATTTATTTATTTTAAAATATATAAAATTAATTAATTAATTTTTTATATTTTTATTATATTTTTTTAAATTATAACAGAAATAATTTTTTATTTTTTATCTACTTTTATTTGCATTGTACAATAATTTCTATAATATTTCTCTCCATGTGGCTTAGTGGCTGAAAGCTTCGATATATACTTCGAAAAACCTAGTATAATAATTGATTGGCAAAAAAATGCAAGCGTACGTATATATTTTGTTATCCGTTTTTCACATCCAGACATTCAACTGGAAAATATTTTAAGAAAAATGTAACTTTTTTCTGTTTTTTTTTATGACAGCAATCATATTTATGTCCGGCGAATTGGTATCAGTTAGTAGTCCAAGATATAGATACAAATGAGCAAGTCATTAATCAATCAATTATACACTTTCCTCATAAATTGTCACATTTACCATTGTATACCTCTTTCAATGTATTTATATTTTATAAAGATCACCAACTATTTTCTCAAGAAATTCGTACATACAAGAATGGTGAGTTTCAATATATCTTAAAAAGAAAACTTTTATATTTTTCAAATCTTGACAATTCCATTTACAGTGTTAAATCTTCAAAAAATGTTCTCATCTAATACAGTCATCTTGTTCTGGAAACCCTCAAATCAATCAAATGAGGAAATAGTGCAATATCGAGTACTCTTAAAGGTAAACAAATATTTATATATATGCATACATGTATGTAATGCTTATAAACGCCTAAATTATTTATATATACTATAAACAAAACAAAGCGCTAATAAAAAATTCTTTTTTTAAAATTATTCAATTAAAATTATTAAATAGAACATTTTTATGACTATTAGAATTTCATAAAATCAAAAATATTAAAGCATGGTTTTTTTTCTTTTCCACAATAATATTAATTTAATTTTAAAATCTTTAGTTATAATATCAATTTTTAATAAACTTTGGCAAACGTTTTCTATTATTTTCAGGTTAAAGAATATCGCGGCTGTAAAGATTTAAATTTAACTACGTCAGATAATCATATTATTATAAAACACACGACAAATACAACAATCTCATTTTCAAATCTGCACCCATATGCGTCTTATATTGCACAAGTCACAGCTAACAACTTACAACATGACAGCGGAATTATCTTCAACACAAATAATTCTGGTATATGTATAAAATTATTATCTATCATAATTATTATATTGATGCTGAAGAGATAGAATATAATAAGCTTTAATCTATTGAATAATTTATTAATTTATAATCATGTTTTTCTAGATTTCTCTTTTTTTCTAATAAAATTGACACCTTGTTAGTATATAATATTATAATACCGGTATAAACACAACAATAACATAACAATCACAAATCGTTTCTCTCAAATAAAAGATATAATTAATAACTAATTAATTGATTAAAAATTCTATCTCTAATTCATTGCTTATTGTATATACAATATATATATA
>NW_021850897.1:27725-62448 GCF_003651465.1 Formica exsecta
TATATATATACATATATGTATATGTAAAATTATTAAACCAAAAAAAGTACTAACAATATATTTTTCAAACTAGCAATACTGATTCGTATATCTTATGTTAATTAAATTGTTACATAAACTATTAATAACTTTATAGAAATACCATCAGAAACATTTAGTCACTTGAAAGTGGAAAAATGGAAACTAACATGGGACCCGCCAGAAAATTGCACAACAATTTCGGGATCATTAATGGCTAGAATAATAATACGTGGAATTAGCGGTAGTGTTAAAGACTATTATATAACCAAAGAGACTTCGCACAATTTTCTTGATTTACATGAAATAGAACCAATATTATACAGTCATACACGATACGTGGCAACAATTTATGTAATAAGAAATTATTCGAGTCCAGAAAATACCTCCGCTTACCAAGAATATCATTTCACAACTCCAATAAGAGGTAAAATTTATAAACTATTAAAGTTTGTACATCTATTACTTAATAATTATTTAACACATTATTTATATATAATTTTCTTTTTACTATTGTAAAAATTCATCCAACAGTTATACCTAAAGTAAACAATCTGGAAATCGTCGAAATTGATACTCGTCAAATACCTGCAGTGATACATTTAAGATGGGAAAGTCTATTACCATCTCTCCATGCAAACAGATATTATATGATTGTATATTGTATTGAAGATAACACTTATTCTAACAATTATTATTATCATCTAGTTCAATTAAATGAATTCTGTGAATTGTGGGACAATTACATCTGTTATACTATTTCGAAACCGATAAAAAGATGTTATTATGATAAGAAAATTCAGGTAAAGAAATAAAATTCTCAATATGTTTGAAAAACATAAATTAATTATGTAAATTCCTATTATTATATATTTCTACTATTATATATATATTATATATTGTATATTACACACACACGCACATATATATGTATGTATACATGTATTTATATATGTATGTATTATATAATTGTATTTTTTTTTTAGATTTTTATAACTGATGATGAATTTACTCCTTCGAGCGAATTTCGAAGCGATTCGCTTCTTATGGATGAAGAAACATTTAATAATATAAGTAAGTTTTGTGTTCAACAAACAATCTTTAAAACTTATAAAAGCTTGATACATTATACAGCCTCTTATATGTAATACTATAATTTTATAATCTATAATATAATTTTTGCATATCATTATATTTTGTAACTTTGTTTTTTAAACTAAAACTTACATATTTTCATCATAAGAACTTATCGTTTAGAAAATGCTAAAAAAATCACAAATATCTTTATTTTTTTAATTTACGTTATGCGGAACAAAAAATTATTTGGATATTTTTGTTAATTTTCTTGAATTGTATCGTAAATTATGCTACTTACATTGCTCCGAGTTGATAAGAAATATAACTAAATTACATTTCAGCGCCAGATGCACCTGCAAATTACACTTGTACAATAAACAACAATAGCGTAGTTGATTTAAAATGGCATCACCCATGGAAGACAGGTGGTCATCTACAGTTTTTTCGCATCCAGATAATAGAAATTTTCTCCAATCTGAAAAGCAAAAGACTTGCTTTGCAATCGTCAGATAACGATATATATACATATGAATATCCGGTGACACATTATATGCGTAATTACAGTAAGCGATTATATCTGTTTCCGTCAACACAGTACCTCATTTATATTCAAGCTGTCACAATTGCAAACGAATCCAGCAAGTTTAAATACGTGAGAATTCAAACACCTTCAACCATAGCTTTCGATGGCGATCTGAAAGTTATGGATAAGTCTATCTCTACAATCTCGTTAAATATACCTCCTATTTTGAATGATACATACGATAGCAGGATGCATATTATAGTAAAAGGCTCTACTCCCTGCGAACAACATTCAGAAGTGCCTAAGAGTTTACAACCACATGCAGGCATGAAGGGATGTGATGTCAAATATGCCTGGCATGCCGCTGAAGTTTCGGTATGTATACGTTAAAAATAATGAGATTTATGCTGGGCATTTTCAGTAAAGAATATAAAATATAATAATTATAATAATTTAGTAATAATTGAAGAAATCCAGTTATATCTTAAGACATGAAATTATTTAAAACATATTACATATATATTTGCAATTTTAATAACAATATATATATTTAATAATAATAATTTAATAATATAATTTAATAGAATAATATTATTTTATACATTTTTGAAATTAAATATCTATAATGATTTGCTTTGAATGATGACAGATCAATGAATTCGCTGGCAAGATATTCACCGTTGGCGATAATAAGATTTATGGTGGTGTCAGAAATTGCCCATTGAAATGTGACGAATTATATAAAATAGTAATTATCGTAACTGAGCAAAATGCATCTAGCAAGCCGCTCGTACTTGTGACATCGATCCGCACGAAAGAAAATGATGAGGTTCCATCAAAACATTATGAAGCGTAAGCGTAGTTTATATCCATTATATTATTTATTGACGCAAGTAAAAGATGTAGGATTTTACTTGTACCAAAGATAGCACCTTTTATTTTATTTTTTAGTATTTTTTTGATTATACATATTTATTTATTCATGTCTGCTAACATGAATGCTTCAAATAGAACTATCTACTAATGCCAAAATTTAAATTTTGATTAAGTACAGAGTAATTTCACATCTGCTACAAAATTCTGTATGATTTTGGTATACAAGTATAAACGAATAGCAATTTCTTATTTTTTCAGAATTAGAGTAAATAACATTTACTATCATAACTTTGAATTATTTCTCTATAAAGCAATGATTCAATTCAATAAAATTTGCAATCAATATTTGAAGTCTAATATCTATTAACATTCAAAAAAAAGAAGAAAGGTATACAACTTTAATAAATGCATTTTTTACAGGGACAAGTAAATTATTACAAGTATAATTTATCTATTCCACAAGCATGGAAAACAATATATTCAAATATAACAGAATTGATAAGATGTTTTGAAAATTTAAAACCTCATACGGTTTATGAGATTCGTTGCAGCGTAAAATTTCCAGAATATCAAGTAGTTAGTGATTGAATAAATGGTTTGGACCAATAGCAATCGTAAGTCAACTATATTTAGAATACATAAGTTATTAATTTTAAATATATAAAATTGATTGTCTCTTTTCTTATTACATAATATATCATATTTTAAGTATAAAAATAGTTAAATATAATTATTATCACTTTGTATTATCATGCAAATGATAATTCGTTTTTTGCATAAAACGATACAAAATGCTTCATAAAAAAATAAATATTAGGAAATGCGGAATATAACATAGAACATTAATTTTATGCTAACTAATTAGCTATATTCATTTTTTATGCTTTCATTTTTTTATTCTTTTTCTCTAAATTATAGTAAAATTTTTTATTGCTTTTTATCCACTTTTATTTGCATTGTACAATGCTTTCTGTAATATTTTTCTCCACATTGCTTAATAGCTGACAGCTTCGATATATTTTTCCAAAAAATTAGTATGATAATTGATTGGCGAAAAAATGCAAGAATATATACATATTATATTTTGCTATCCATTCAGATCGAGATACATTTAAAAATAGAATATTTTAAGAAGATATATATGTATCAAATATTAATATGTTATTTACAAATATCAAAAATAGATATATCTCACTTTTGCAATTAAAAATATTTGTAAAATATTTTTGTAATAATTGATAATTTAAAAAGATAAAAAATAAATGTTTCCACACATTATAATTGTAAATCAATTACATTTCAAAATGTATTCCTTATGTTATTATATATAAAATGTCATTAAGTATAATATTAATATTATACTTTAAGCATTAAAGTAATTAAATAAATCCATTGTCATTTTATATTATATATCATGCAAACAACAGTTAGTTTTTTGCATGATAACAACACAAAATGTTTCATAAAAATATTTAATAATGTAAATCATATAACACAGATAAAGTAAATTATTTTCTACACTTTTATCATTTCTAAAATTATAATAGAACTATATTTTTTTTATTTTAACTATTCTTATTTGTATTTTGCAATGTTTTGTATAATATTTCTTTCTATATAGCAGAAAGTTTTGACATATTCTTCAAAGAAACTCGCATGATAATTGACTGGCTAATCAACGCAATCGTACGTATATATTTTGCTATCCGTTTTTCACATCTAAATACATTTAACTGCAGAATAATTTAAGAAGAATGGAACTTTCGTCTTTTTCTATGCCAAAGCAATCATATTTGTGCCCGGCGAAGTATGATTCAGTATTCCGCAATATAGATACTAATGAGCAAGTTATTCATGAATCAGCTATGCCTAATCTTAAAGTTAAACAAATGCTGATATAATATATGTATAAAGCTTATAAACGCATAAAATATCTACGAATAAAAAAAATTTTATTAGAAATTATTTAAATAAAAGCATTACATAAAAAATTCGTAATAAAAATAATGGAAAACTGATATTATCTCTTCTCAAAGATATCGTATTAGAATTTGTATATTTATACCGAATAAGGCTCTTCTTCAGAATTCATTTATTAGCCGGCCATGACCGACTCAATTCAGATTCCGGTATTCACGTGCGAACATTTACAGGCAAAAATTTATAGATCCGACGACGAGGCCGGGTATCCCTGCCTCTCGCAAAGTCTTTCATCTTGCCGGCAGAAGGCGCCGCCATCGTAGACCTCGCTGATAAACAGCTCAGGCTACATACCACAAAGAGACGCGAGCCGCCGCGACGACGCAAACAGATTACTCCCGCGCGCATTTCTCACGTGCATTTCCGCGCGTTACGTTACCGCTGTCAACGAGAGCCCGACGCGCTTGAAGAACTCGATTTTCGGTAAATCTCGTAATATTCGACAATCGGGGACGAGGGAAAATAGGAAGAAATTAGAACGCATTTCGTGTCGCAGCCGCAGCAGCAGTAGTAGAGAACAGCAGCAACAGCAGGTAAGAATTTCATTAATAAAGTGCGTGCGCGCGCATGGCGAACACGTGGCGTCGCGACGTCATGTCACGGACGCAACGGACGGACGTCTTTCATCGCTCCACGGCATCGCCGACTTTGACAGCTCACGAGACCAAGTTACGAGCGACACGTCTGCGACTCAAGGTCGCGGAGGACATGTTGTAACGCTCGATCCCTCGAAGTCGAGGCGTGCGATTTCCCGCTCGCGTTCGAACTAGCTTCGATTGCTCATGATTTCACGCGGGAAAAACGCGAAAATATGACAGATGACAGATCTTTCGGAGCGCGACGCGCGAACGATGATGCGTCGATGACGCGATTGAAACATCGAGTATGCTTTCCTCGTCTCGTTCGCTTGTGTTACTCGTTCTGCGTTATATAAGGAGCACGCTCTGTGAATGTGCAATCAGGCGCCATCTTGGCCGAGGTGATGCGCGGTGCGAGAAATTTGAACGTGCTGCATGTGCAAAAAATTTTCGAATCAACGCGACGTCGTTATAATTCGAATATTATGCGAAAAAGAAGAGTGTCGAAAATAATTTAATACTTTTTATTTTACACAAGAATCCGCGTATCCGTTAATTTCGTTTAATTCAATTTATTGTAATTATGGAGAAATGGAACTTTTGTCGATTACCATGTTTTTTAATTGTCACGAATAAAAAACACAATAATCGCTTCCGCGTGCCTCTTCTGTATGTGCGTCAGCGTTTTATTTTTTAAAATGACTTAAACATACTAATTGTCATGACAAATTAATTGCTCATACATTATAATCATTGACGGTGAGAAAACATGCCGTAATCGAGAAATGCCTGTAGACACTGAATAGATTAGATTATAAATCGGCGACGACGATTGTTGCTCGCGCTGTGTGTTGTGTAGATCGTAAGGTTTATTAAAACCCGGAAATAAAAACAGATTTCAATATTCTTCACATGTAAAAACAAAAAACATTTTAAAAACACGCGTTGTTGCTAAAGATCGCATTTTTCTCTTGCGTAATATTGCGATTGATGAACATAAACATTACAATGTTTCTTTATCTCTTCACATAATATATCGACTTATCAAATAGCAATTAATTAATTCAATTTTAATTTTAACGAGATTAAAATGCACAATTGTTTCCTTCTGTGCAACTTTTTCCCAGGTTTCAGCGGTGGAAAATTTTACACAATTCCCTAACTTGGATACATACAGAATATATGTGTTATTATGATGGTGATATCAGCTATCAGACGGCTAATATATCGTGCAAAGTAGGTCTTCCAGCAACGTATTTGCTATTTACGCATATATGTTTATCTTGGAAAATCAAGATTTTGCGTAAGAATTTGTCAGATATTATTTATGATCGATCGCGTGACACGATGCATACCGGCTTTCAACTGCAATCTGTAAACTGTATATGGGAATAGTGAGTTATTATACGATTAAAAGATGTTTACGTAATAATTTCTCTATACTATGTCATAACAAGCTTATCAATTTAAATAATTTATTCCTTATAGTAATTTCGAATTAATTCCTTATAGCAATTTCGAATTTTTCTTTGCACACGCATTCGAATTCTCAATATTTATTCAGAAATATTTACATCTCTCGCAATTCTACTTATTATATTTCGTATACTTTTATAGAATATATATTTGCTAGAATTAATTGAAATGTGTATTCACATGCCAGGATTAAACAATTTCGTTGACGGAGACGCATCCCACGTTATATCACGCGTAATAAATAACGATGTTATCTTTATTGTGATCAGACATTAACGTTGAAATTCGATGCTTGTTTTTTTTTCTTTGCGCATAATCGAAATTAAAGGAAACTGGCTCGAACTTCGAACTTCTTAACGCAACGTGTTGTCCTCGCGTATGGACGACGATATCATACAATTGCGCCTAACTCTGACAATCGATCCGACCGTGGCCCAAGTTGACAGCAATTTAAAATCGCTTTTACTCTTCGCAGAAGATACTCGGAGTACGGTTTCGATCACGGTTAAAACTTATCCGGCGGAGGATCATCTTCATTTTTTTTTTTGCCGAAATCTCACTAATATTTGCGACCGTGACACGAGAAGGTGTCCTTAAGATGATCTCGCAATCGTTTAATATTTCGAAGTAATTTCAATGCCAATCATCGACCTTGTTCTTCTCATGATTTGCAACGAAATCTACATGTTTCTCTCTATTAAAAATATTATTCGAGGATTTTATAGCAACCATATAGTAACTCTAATTATGAATTGTAAATGCCCAGGAGATGCTTGTGTCTATTTTGCCGTTATTCTACTCAGACAGGAGATCCATTACACTTGAATACAAAATGTGACTTTAAAATTGAATAACTGTATATTGCTAATTTTATATGTAAAGCTATACTTGCGCGAAATAAATTTTTTTTTAAGTAATATAAACGATTTTATTTTGCTAAAATGTAATTAGGCTAATCTATATGATTTGTAGACAAAAGAATTAATGTGACATCTAAACTAGAAACTATTTGCCAAGTTTGAGTATTAAACTTACGAACAAATTACACAAAAAATAATAGAAAAAAATAATTTCTTAATAAAGATTAGTTAAGTAATGATTAACTCAGTGAGATAGAACAGCGCGTTGCAAACATCATCGTCGAGGAATCTTCTAACGATAAGTGAAGGCAGCGTCTTTTCAGGAAGAATGGCATCGTTGAAAAGTGTCAAGGCGAGCAAGATGGAAACCACGATTAGAAGCTGGACAGCGAAACCGATTCTAGGCTCGGATTTCACGGAAGTGCTTCCGTTGCAGGAGGTTTACGTGGGTATCTTGAAGCGACGGAAGGACACGTCCGTCGCAATCCAAAGTATATCCGCCGTTTTGCCAGGATTCGCTCATCTGAAGCGCTGTTCCAACGGCAAGCTGCTTCTAGCTCCTCTCCGCTCGGGCGAATCGTCGCGAGCAAACGATGAGGAGGACGTTACTCTCGGTGAAGATGATCTCAAGCATCAACTCAAGGAACGAGGGTTTGATCTCTCCCTATTCGAGGATAAATTCCAGGTGACGAAGGTGCCAGCCAAGGCACCGAGAACAAAGTTTCAAGCCGGCGAGGCTTCAAAGATCTGGCCAGTGAACTTCCATCCCGACCAGACTATCGAGAGCCTGATTGACGGCTCGATCTTCGACGACGATTGCTTGCACGCGATCGAGCGGATCATGTCGTTGGTAATAGAGGCTGCCAAGCTGGAGGCGGTCGGCGACGTGCGTTGCACCGGCGCCGCGGCGGTCGTCGATCCCGAGGACGGAAGAATCCTGGCGGTATCCGCCGCGAGGATCGATCGGCATCCCATGTGGCATGCCGCCATGCTGGCGGTGGATCTCGTTGCCAGACTTCACGGTGGCGGTGCATGGCGTTTGAACGACGAAGAGTCCCGCGATCTCACGAAGAAGCGAACGGATGACGAAGAGACACTCAGCGACGAGAAGGTAGACTCAAACACCGAGACTGAAGATCGGAACTTCAAGGATCGATTAAGAAGGATCAAGAGAAAATACGAGGAGGAAACGCCGCTCTGTTACCCGACGTCTCTATCCTCGCTTAAGTTCCCGATGCAAACGCCACTCGAGACGCGGGTCGGGCAAAAGGGGCGGAGGAACGACGGCGCCAAGGTCGAGGATCCGCAGCAGGAAAAATGCGGAAATATTACAGAGAAGTGTGGGCCGTATCTCTGCACGGGTTATTGGGTATTCCTACTGATGGAACCGTGTCCTATGTGCGCCATGGCGTTGCTGCATTCCAGAGTCGCGCGGATCTTCTACGGCGCGGTCAATCAGAATGTCGGCGTCTTGGGCACCAGGGCGGTTTTGCACATGGTACCGGGTCTGAACCATCGATATCGAGTCTGGAGTGGAATCCTGGAACGAGAGTGTCGGCAAACAGTGGAAGAAATCAATGGTCGCAAAAGTCTTGTATAACGGATTCAACATGAATCTATTGTGGAAGATAATAACGCGTCAAGTGTAGTCGCATGGATAATTGGTCACTGCAGTGTCTCCGGAAATAATTGAAGATGTTAATGCCGCGAGGTCGGACAAAAGAAAATATAAATAGAAGCGAAGCATGCGACGCTTTCTGTATATTTCTCGTTTTTACTGATGATCTCTCGCCCGCGCGCGATTTATGTTACCTATGCACATAAATGATATTATAATGAGACTCTTGTTATACATTATCTCTTGCGCAACATATTGTACGTATATATTCACAAAAAATAAATTCATTTCAATTAGAGGGAGTACAATTGTGACACCTGTCAATACATTGAGACTGATTCAATATACTTTCTTAACGTTTTCTCGTAATTATTCCGAAAAGATAATTGTGTTTATTATTCAATCATCTTTCGATGTTTCCGATTAACTGTTTCCTAGACAAGCGGATTATTTTAGAGATTCATCTGCGGCGGATTATCTCTTCGATTCATCGGTTGCGCGGCTACGGTTTAGATATTCGCGCACGTTGCAACCGGTTTTATAATTTCAATCGAAAGCAAGACGACGCAAAAGACTTAACACGTGGTATAGACGTGCATTCGGCCATAACGACTTAAGACGTATACGTGACCTTGACGTCTTGACGTTGTGCGTGTACGTCCGCATCTGCTGTTATTTCTTGGTGTGCACGGCGAATTAACACTTGTGTTTGCTAGCATACAACATGACGTGCCACCATTTCCCGAAGATTTTAAAAATCATTTCTATACATATATTTCTTTGTTTCTCTTGCTTGCGATGGCGGAGAGTGTATTATCTTGCGGTGCGAAGATGACACTTTATTTCCGAAGTGCTTGAGCCTTATAGCCAAGATTTAATTCTTTTATTTTCTATCAATAAAACTTTCTTTCTATTTTAAAAGGAAAATGTATAATGTAAAAGAAAAAATTTCATACTATAATTTAAAATCAAATCAATTAATTAAGCTAAGTTAAACTACAATATCGGCCATTATTACATATGAAGCAATGATTCGCGTAAGGGTCACTCCTTTATGGAAAATATAATTTTCCGCAAATATTCGCATATTGTAAAACAAGCCCGAAAATGTTGCACATTGCATCCGATTTCTCGATAAAGCACAATTCATTCCGCGTGTATCATCGACATGATATACAGTTTAATTCGCATTTTGCGTGGTGGTTGCGTTATTTAATTCAATGGCAAATAATGTTTCTTCGCGACAATAATATATAACCTTATTTACCGATTTTTTTTTTCTCTCACGGAATTTTTACACACGCTCGCTGCAATTATTTCTCACCAAAATGCTGATCTCAAGCGGGGGATTGCGTGTACAGATAACATCTATCGTGTTGCAAAAGATATCTGGTGTAACGCTTTAGTTAATATAAAATGTACGCATTGTGCCGTAATAAAAAGATGATTTGGTGAACTTCTTATGAATATTGTCGCGCGATTTAATACTTACATTCCGACCGATAATACGGTTTAATGACACCTGAGAGCACCCAACGCGGTCTTTGGAAGGTGACAATAATTAATTAAGAGAGCATTTATTTGACGTTATTACGTCAGTGCCATGACGGAGTGCGTTGCGCGCGCGTTTTTGCAAATAGGTATTGCGCATTTTCAAATTATCGACGCGTTCGCAAAAAATAGTTCTTATAGATTATGTTAATATTATATGTTCGCTGTTTGCATAAGTCAACATGAATGTTTGTTTAACATGAACTGGTTTTAATTCTTGACACCTTAAAGTTATATTAATCAAGCTTGTATCTGATCAAATACGTGGGTGCTTCTATATAAAATTGCAAATTTATTTTTAGAAACATTTAATAATAAAAAAATAAGAAATAATAATAAAGAATTTCCTCTATACCACGATAATGATAAAATATTTACAATGATAAATTATATTAAATATTCTGCCGGGGAATAACTTGCGGTTGTTTTTGCTGGGTATAATTTTACGCTAATTTTCCAGTTTTCTGTCTATGTATAATTTCTAACGTTATAATTCAAACCACGGTTTTTATCGTGACAAGCTTGGGCAAACGATGATCGGGATCGTTGATTTCGATGAAGTCCATCAGATGTAAAATTCAAAGCTTAGAGAGATGCTTCAGTGAGTTAATTTATAATATATTTATAACATAATGCTCGAATGCCATGAATTTTGAAAATAAAATTACATTATTTTGTTTATATAAGATTATAGAAATGATAAAAGTATTTATTGATGCTACTTTGTGAAAAATACGCGAGAACGATATAATTCTCCTGATGAAGGAATTTATCATTTCCTGTAAAAACGTTCGTGGGATCGGGGTTTTCCTTTGACAATATGGAAGCATATTCGCGTTCTAGGAATCATTCGATTCGCTACGAAGCGAATAGTGAGTACACGATGACGGTGACCCTGCGGATTGACATCGATCAGCGAAACTACAGCTGATCCATCCAGAAGAACTGCTCGATTGTTCATGAAAAGAGACGAGGATAGAGCGAGATAGGTAGAGAAGTCGCGAACAGTAAATTACGAGACGAGGAAGACGATAATGCGTTGATCCAATAGCTGATGAAGAAGATTCGCTTGTTGGAACGATGAACCATAATCTTACAACGAAAACTTTACACAATAAAGTCTTGAGTTATAACAAGTATGCTTTATATTTTGATATACACGATCGATAATACAATCAAAAACTGAAATATTATTTTTACGCGAAAGATCTCTCCTTATCCAAGTTATTTTTATTATTCTCAATAGAGCATGATCATATGAACATTGCTGTCGTTTTTATTTGTTTCAGACTTTCTTCATCGAGTCGGTGCAGAAGAGGATTGACGCGCAAATCGAAAAACAATCGAGAAAAAACGTCTACAGGAAACAACGCTTGATTTCCTCTATAAACAGAGCGCGTGCGAGAAGAGCTCTAATAGAGAAATAACATCCTCGAGAGGCATTCTTTGAGAGACCGGCACGTGGCAGCGCTGACGACGACAGACACATCGGCACCGCATTGGTGACGTTTATTAGGAGAAACACGCGCGGTACAAAAGAAACGAAATCCTCCTTCTTACATACAAGCGCGCGGAAGGAGGAACTCTCGAGGTCGCGACGCACGAAAAGCCACACGATATCAGAGATAACGTTTTGAAACTAATTAATCCGCGCGACAAACAGACTCGTCGCTCTTGCAGTGGTGTGTCTGTCGGGAAGACGCTGGCAGTCATCGTCGTTGATTGCCAGTCGCGAACTACGCCAATTTGCAAATTATTATAACACCGCGTCATCGAACAGTTCCGTCCTAAAGTAGAGTCTGATCTCCGTAGGTGACCGGAGGATTTGCTTGCATCCTCGGCAGCGAGACGCACGATTCGTACAATACACACTGTAATAACGTTAAGACTAATGCATCTTTGACGATCAAATGACGTCATAACTGATAACTAGCACAAATAAGATACTTGAAGTTGCTCTTCTCTTGAATTTGCAACGACTGCGACCAGAAGATAAATTAGACGCAGAGGACATCTTTGTGAGATAAATTGGAAGGCTCTATCACGGTCAGCACAAAACTGCAGCTAGCTAATAATCAGAAATTTAATTAATCCAACAAGAAGGATCTCTGGTACATTGAAATTCTCAGGTGACGATTACGGATTCTCGCAAAACAACGAGACAATGCTCGAGAATAAAAGAATCGCGTCTCGTTGATCAGCACTGAGTGGTTCCAATTGAGAGTCGACCCTCGAGAGCGGAGCCTATTGGTCAAGCTGTTAATTTCTTGAAGCACGATTGGATTGGATCACCCGCGGACATTCTAACATTCACGTCAAGTAATCCGCCGACTACGGTCTTGCCAGCCGGACTTTACTTCTCTTCCTGAAAAAACTGCTAGATCCTGCGTCTAGCTAAGACCATTGACGAAAGCTTCAGGATACGAAGGATTAATTGCCTATGGATTTTCAGTGAATACTCATCAAAGAATATATCAATCAATTTATTCGGAAAACGTATCTCGAAGAGAAATATCTGCTGAAACCGAAACAGTGACATCAGCAAATTATCTTCGCGACAGTGTCAAAGTTGCAACGAAATTACACTCATTAATACAAGAAGATTACGGTGCTTTCTCGTTGTCGATATCACTTTGAAGACTGCGCAGGAAATATTTTGATAACATACAACACTCTCGACGACTGAATGGCTCGCTTTTATTGGCTGTTGCTTTTCGAAAGACTCTACTAACGTCTTTTCGTATAGTAACGGCGGAGGCGATTTGCAAGAAGGAAAGGGAAGAACGTATCGTGGAAAGGGTTAGGTACCCTTTGGTCCCGCTGAGAGAGCCTTCGTCTCGCAGAAGGAACCAAACTCTTTTTCGCCGCCGTGAAGATTTTGGGAAACGCGGCGGACGAAACTCGAGATTCTATTGACGTCATCCACGAAAAGCCTCGTTCACCCCCTCCTGGATCGGTTTCTTTTTTTAGACGCCACCATGGAGCGAAGGATTCTGAAAATGTGGTGATAACGGTCAGGCGAAGGCCTCCGCTACCCAAGACACTATCCAGTGTGTGAGCCATAGTCGTTAGAAAGAGATATACTGACGTGACGCCGAGCCTAAACAGGCATTTCGGAGATCCGGCCAATTGGAATCTTTCGAGCAACATCCCTTTCGAAAGGATTATTCTCGTCTTCGAATCGCCGTTTCTCTGTGAATAAAATTTTACAATTTTAATCGCAGTCTAGTCCTTAGCTCGGCTTCAAGAGAAAGTGCAAGTTTCGACAATTTATTCCGTTCTTCCGCAATTGCGAGATCTTGATAAGATAATCGAGATATCGTCTGCATCCCGAGGAATATTTTTGGACCTGTGGAACTGACATTTCTTTTTTTCCGTTCTTCGCAACGAAGACGATACCTTTCTCGAGCGATTTTTATGTGAGGAGAACGAGACACCAGGGTGAAAGCATCGATCGCTAAAACGTGGAAGAAGGTTAGCATAACGTAATATCAAAATTTATATATACATACATAATGTTCTTGAAAGAGAAATTACGAATTATAAAACAGCAAAAATTATAGATTATTAATATTGACAGGTTGATAAATTGAAGCTGCTTTATTATATAAGCATTCAACTACAAATATAAACAATTCACATTAATTCTCTCTTTTAAAAACGTGAAACGAATAATAAAGCCGGATTGTACAAAAAAATTGATTACCATAGAACCGAGACTTACGCTTTCGTTTTAGTCATAGTGATTATTCAATCGATGCCAATATATGAGATATTATTCAAAAGTAAAATATTATATTCTTGGAAACATTTACAAATATAGTTTTTTGTGAAGTTAAAAACATTAAACGGAGGCACTATTAAGCATGAAATATAAAAAATATGATCGACGAGAATAAACATTAGTCTAATGATTAATGCAACATAGATTATACTGTGCAATGAATTAAATGCATGAAATATTTTCGATGTTAAAGCGATGATTTTAAGAAATGAATTTAATGCATTTGTTTGAATATATCATACCACATTTGCAATTTTTTATTTAAAATTTTTTCAATGACTGATTATTGTATTTTAATATATGTTTTAATATATTTAATGTTTGTTGATATTAAAAATGCATTTAAAATTGTACATATTTTTTACAATAATTGTACTTGTTTCAGTGTACGACAATTTTCATATAATTAAATTTGACTCGTATATAGCAATCCATGCATTAAGTAATCGCTGTTGAAGTTTCAATAAACAGGCAATACGAAGAATCGCTATCTGAACGTATCACCTCAGATGTTAAACACAGAATAATCAGCGCGTCCACGGACTACCACTTTTATCTCAAAATTGAGCGTTTGTTTTTTGCAGGAGAAGGTTCTCCGCCGAAACGGCAGCAGGACTCAGACACAACTAGGAACAAGATGCGTTGCAGCCAAGGCGTGGCGATGATATTCGAGGACGCGTTCGTCGTCTTTACGCGTTTTTTGTCACTGAGATCGAGAGGCTGCGCACTCTTGGAAACGCACCGGCAACGCGAGACCACCGGCATCAAGAAACTGTACAACAGCTTCTTCGTGATGTTCTAAGGAAGGGCGATCTAGGCCCTGAGAACCACCGGCGGTCGGCGGATGCACCGTGTATTTCCGGGCATATCGAAGATCTAGGTCGAGGGGGTGCCCACAAGGTGGACGATCTGCAACGAAGGGCGAATCGCGGTGAAATGAGTACTTCTCACGGCTGGAGAACGACCTAATCCCGGGACGAAGATCGTCGATCTGAGATCTAAGATCGGCGTGAACTCGTTTCGCCTCTTACGAACTCGTCGCCGAGGAACACATATAATCACGAAATTTTTTTTTTTTTTTTTTGCATATGTAGTGTATGAAATAGTAAGCTCTCGTGTAAGTTAAGAAGGCGTTCTCTCATTTTATCGAGAGGGAAATCTTTTGGCGCTAGAAGATTGATTCTCGCCGACGGAGTTTCTTTAAGAGCGTTCGAAGACACCTTTCGTAGGTCTGAGATTAACGTAGATATTCGTCTTACCCGGGAATCTCGTTGCAAGCGAGCCCTTTATTAGTGTTGTAGTAACATAGGCTACAATAGGTAATACCTCGATTCGCCAATCGACGAATCTAACTATAATCACGTATACTCCGAGAACAAGAGCTATTGAATGGAGCTGGAACTCATGATGGACGGCGGTGCGGAAACCCTGAACGGAGCGATGTGGTTCGCCAACACGTCGTCTCCGTCGTACGATCAATTGTCGCCGGTTCGTTCAAATAGGTGCGACGTCGTAGCCGTCCCTCAACAGGTACGTGGAATAGTCTCGTTGTATATAGGCATATAATCATATTGTAATCAATTATATTATAATAAATTATAAATCCTTCCTTTTTTATATATATACCTAAAATTATATTTTAAACAATTATTTTGTTTTATATATTTTTAATTTTATATCAAAATCTTTTTATTTTTTAAATTTTTTAAATCATTCTCTCATTTCTCAGAAATAAAACTTTCTTTTGAAAAGAAATTTTTGCCATCTTTGTATTGATTTTATATGACTCTGAAAATGGTAATTATAAACCAATAATATGTTACAGACCATAATGGGATATCATAGTCCGCAAAATTCTCTATGGCAAGACAAGCATAACTCACCGAAAAATTCGCCGATTGGTAGTGATCAGATGCATTTGAATGATGGCTCCCCGCAACCACTCTCGTCTTCCGAATCATCTCCGAATTGTGAACAGAACAATCTGAAACGCTGCTCTACGGAACCGTTGCAACGTATCGTAGAACTCGAGAAGAAACATATCAGAAGAGATGGTTGGTATTTTTCACGTAGCTATTTTCTCAAATATTTATATAGTAAGAAAAAGATTTGTGTATGTAGTCTAATTCACACACGTATGATTAATTATTTCATCTTAAATTAGTAATTCCTATCGATACGATGTAAATTTGGATCAGCCGGCTAATTAGCCGATATGATGTTCGCGTATATATATACTTTGTCTTCATTATATGAAGTAAAAGCTGCTCGTGGGAACTATAGGCGGGACTTGACAATTATATACTTGACACGTATGCGTCAACAAAAAGAAATAAACAAGAGAGCTTGAAAAATACTGTCTCTAAATATCTTGTTTTTAGTGAAAATGTTTCAAAAGAAGCAAATCTACGGAAAATTGTTACACATATCAGTAACTATGATAAGTCAGATTATAAATCCGATCGTTATAAATTTGTTCGAAACAGTCGATAACGAATTAATTCAGTGATCCATTAAATTTTACACAATTGTTTTAGATTAGAAAATTTTTTTTTAGATATTTTTTATGTTTGTTACATCGATAAAATTTTTTTTTAATTTGCTATAAAAATTTTTCAAATTAATAATGATAGAAAAAAATATAAAATAATAATTTTTTTTAACTATTCAACAAAGATATTGGGTTTTGAGATATTAGATTTAATTTTAAATGTTAATTTTAAATCTCGTTTCCCGCGAAAAATGTGTTTTATTGGGATCGAATGTAAGGAATATGTTGCTTGTAAATGCGCAAAGTCAATCGTCATCATCATGTAGCTGTTAACATAGATATATCTCTTTAAAGGTCGTGACCAAGCGACCCCTTGTACACTGTCGTAGCCACGAGTAGTTTCGTTTTACTATCTAAAAGGCATTACAAATTTTACTTTTCATTATAAGAAATATTTGTGTGTATCATATACACAGATGTTTCCAGTTAGCTTCAAATTTTCAAGGGATTAAAATTTTATTTTTAAGATAAAACCACTGCCTGGTACGTATCATACGTTTAGCGAATAAGTGTGACAGAATTTTTTATAATTTAACATTACTATATAATTAATCTATGCGGTCCAAACAATAGCTTTTTTGACGTATTTGCGATTTATAATAATCATCGCCAAATTTTGCTAGCGCAGAATTTTGACTATTTAGGAAAACCCGCTTTGAGCGAACATAGAACGCTGTAAATTGTTTAAAACAATATTCGAAAAGTTTGATATTGTCATTGTACTTGCCTTGATTAACGGTCAAGATTCAACGATGATGTGATGTGCAATTCAAGTGACGTCGCTTTGAAGATCTCCTCAAGACTGATCGGCAAACTTCTGCGCTCTGTCTTCTTACATCCGACGCCTTTTCACCCACGTGGCTGATAACTCGGATACATACACACACACACACACACACACACATATATATATTCGAGCAATGCAGATTAGCGTACTCAAAAAAAGAGGAAGAAAGAGAGAGAGAAGCCTGATACCAATTCATCATACTCGCGGTACTTCGTCAAAGAGCATGCACATAAAGTTTCGGTGGTGTGTTTCTGTACGAGTGTGATCCTGTGATCCTCGCTACGGCCGAAATAGGATGAAGTGGTGTGAGATTGATAGATCCAGAGTGTCGCTGTTGGAGAGTCGACGTTATCCCCCTGTCTCTACCAAGAGCCGGCACCGTCACATCGCTCAAGAAACGAAAGATATAAAACCGATCACGATGCATCAACAGCTTCATGTCGGTTACAACGGTACTCAAAGCGGTACGATGTCTCGCGAAAAGAGTCTCACGCTGTGCACTGATAGCCACGTATAATTGCTCGAAAAAGGCGATATGACGAGATAAAAAATAGTATAAGACGACGTACAATTTAAAACTTTTTTTCTTATAGGATAAAGAGTAATTAAATAAAAAAGTAATTAAATAAAGTAGCTAAATTGTATATTTTATTTTGCAAATTGTAAATATTTTGTTTTTGTGCAAAAATTATTTTTTTTCTTAAAAATAAGCCCGTACTTATAAAAATGTCTATTTACTTATATAAGCCAAAGTAAGAAATTGTAACAACTGTAATAGATGTATCTAAAATTTCTCCGTAGCCATTTATTATTTCTCGTGCGACACTAAAGTAAAGGAAATATGAAATTAAGGAAACAAGAAACTTGAAAAGATCTTGGAAGAAACACTTATTGCATTCCTTCGATTCACGTTTCAGGATCCATCGGGAGCAATGGCTCTGGTCAAGGTTGGTCCACGCAAGTGGAGGAACTCGCGGAGCACCTCGCCGCTGATTTCGATGGATCGTTATCTGCTCTCGCGGCTTCTGATCTCGCAACAGCCGTCGCCTCTTACACTAATATGAGGTAAGATGCTCAAAGCTTCCGGAAAGATATATATCGATTTGTACATCAAAATGACTTTTAGTAAGTCACAAAATCTTGCACGGAAAATGACACAATTCGTGATTGTGATCGAAGAATGCATCATGGATGTGACAGATCTAAAAATAAACATTGTAGCAAAATGCTAATTAGGCGATCTGTTTCACGATGCCTCGACAATACAATCGACACAATTCTCCGCCGACAGCGCACGTTTGTTAAATTCGTGGTCGGTATCGTAGGCTTCTACCGCAAGCGAAATTAAAATGTATGCAGAACAGCAACGCGAGTCGATTTAGAAATCCGGTTAAAACTGGCCACAGTTCTTGGCATTGCGTCGTACCGGCGACACGCACGAGAAAATCAAACCGGTCGGCCCCGATCACGAATATCGGTGTGTACGCACGTGCGCGAGTGTACGCGAAGCATTTTAACGCGCACGAAAAAGAATGCAGTCGGTGGATTCCGTAAATTTCCTTCATTTCTTCTTTAATATTGTAGAAAATATTATTTATAATTTTTCTAAATATTTTAGTAAATATTTCTAATTTATATAAAAATATATATCAAACATATAATTTAAAAGTTTCCATTAAATAATTATTTTTATTTATCTTTACTATAAGAAAATTGCGATTATAATTAATATCGTATCTATATATGAACAATTTTTTAGAACGACTAGACACGAACACGTAATTAAAATGGCCATATACGTATACCTTATCACAATAATATAATATGCGTATCATAAATTCACGCTATGAAGGACGTCGAAAGTCCATCTGCTTACGTACTCTTTTTAAAATAAATAAATAAGAAAATTAAAATAGCGCATTTCTAACGCAAAACTTCTTATAAAATCTCATTTAACATGATGATGCAAATAATCAATAACTTATCAATATTTCTGCATTAATTCTGCAATTAAAATTTGTGCAGAGTAAACATCTATTACAGGATAAACAAAATTACACGATAAACAAAATTACACGATAAACAAAATTACACGATTCATAATAATGATAACAATTTTTGACCAGACAACCGATATCGTCGAGTCGCGTGTATCAGCTGATATCGTATATATACATGATAGAAGTTTATGACACAACGTGCGAAAAATGAGAGGCACGCGTATCCGTCTATGAATGAAGATGCACGTTTCACGTGGTTCGATCCGGTAAAGAACCGGTACCAAGTGACGCACCAGTTCACGCGTGTACACGAAACCGGTTTATTCTGGGCGGCGTGTCGGTATTTTCTATGAATTTGAGCTGCAATTACCTGCAATCGTCGCAAAATTTGCCGTATAGTTAGTGTCAGTAACAGTAACGGTCGTCCTATTATTCGGAGCTACATATTAAATATTGTGCGATTCGACTGAAATGTCGAATGCAATTGTCGGAAATAACACAAAGATTTATTGGAAATACACAATATGTTTATTTAATTAGTGTAGCTAAAATTATAATTGGAAATTTTTAATACATACCATTTTTAATATCTCATTTTAATAAATAATCATAAAGATTGCGATAAATTCTTATGTCACCATATATTTAATGAAGTGAATTATCAGTGATTTCTATAAATTTGTATATACATATATTTTATCTTTGCTTAATTCATTTACTTGATATGTAAACAACGTGATCTTTTAATCATAAATAAAGGAATGCACCAGTATGTGAAATCTGGGTAAGTAATGCATTTACTGAAACTCTTATTTAGTTTATTTTTTGGTCAAATAAAAAAACAGAATTTATATTATTTATTTATACGATAAGGAAAATTGATAAGCGAAGAAGTCGCATTGCAACGAACTTATGCAAAATTTACGATCGGCTATCTCAACCGCGTAAATATCGGTGAATCATAAATAAATTTTGATGGTTAGATTTTGACTCTTGACATGGTATCGCATTATCGTATTATTTCACACCGATTGAATTCGTTGCACGTCAAACTAGTTCATTCCGGTTCGCGCTGACCTTACTGACTCACAGTGTTATCGTCGTGGTTCTCAAATTATTATTTCCTTATCCCGTGCAAGGGATAATTTTTTCGATGCCTTGAGAAATAAGCCACTATTAATTGCTAATCTTTATATTATTATCAAAAGATAAATAAAAACCAGCAAATAACTTGTTTTAGTTTTATGTGTTGTGAATATTGTTTTAACAAAATAAAATAATTTATGCAAAAAAGAAACGTGTACTATAAATTTAATAGCAAATACAATTTAAAAAAAAAAAGAACAAATGATAAATAAAATTTCTTTAAATTTTCTGAAATTTTCTTAATGAAATATTTGCAATTCTAAATAATCATGATAGGTACGATTTTCAAGATTATTCTCAAATTTATTTATAAACGACTTATATGATCATCGTTATAATTTTTGAAAAAGACTGAATTATGAAATTGCATCGTGTCTGACAAATAACTTTGAAACAATGATAATCTTTGATGTATTCATATCTACGATATTGAATAGGATTAGAGGAAAAATGGTACGATGGAAAATTTGTTATCTTCTTTCAGCGAAGCCCTCCTCACTCTACCATCGCTAACGGTCTTTAAACAGGAGGCACCATCGCCTGAGAATCAGCACAACAATCCCAAGTAAGTCAAAACTTCAGATTATTAAAATCATTTCTTTTTTTTGAGTTTGAATGATGTGCGAAAACTGATCATAATTTTGAACAATTATGTTGAAAATTTGGAATGTTCGAGTTGTCGCGATTCAATTATAATTATTATAATTATTTTTTAATTGTTTATTAATTTTGTGATTTTTCATTTTTGCATCTTGCATCACTTGTTTATTTATACCGAGTGATTGAGGCGAGTAGCGTCCGCGAATACGAGTATTGATGATAATAATGACATAGAATGATATAGGCTACAATATGAAAACGACGATGTTTATATATCTCGGGGTGACTTAAGGGTGACGGGGATAAAAAGTATTTCGAACGGAATTTGCCACGCGCGGCGCGGCTCCCCCGCAAAGACATTGCAACAAAGATAAGACTGTATCGTTGCGCCCCATTCCCAGCTATCGAGAGAGTAAGTCGTTCTCGCGCGCTTGGGTAAAACTTCTTACTCTATTACGGGTATTTATCGCGCGACGCGCGTTACTCCGTAAAGCAGCAACCGATCGGCCGTGCGTGATACGTCAACATCGAACACGTGAATTGAGAATTGATATCTTGCTCCATGTGTGCGACACCTCCCTCCCGAGATCGACTGGGATGATCGTGATAAAGCGTAGAAGAAACGATCCGAAATAACGGAATAGTGTGATACAGTTCCACGAGTGAAAAGGAGAAAAAATAATTATTTTTTCATGTGTATCAAATTTTAAAACTTAAATTTTGATCATCGAGGAATCATAGAATAGTATCCAGTTGAAATTATTGGGTTTTGCGTATTAAGTGTATACAACATATTTCCTCTCTTTTCTAAAAAAAAGAGAAAACTTATATTTTCCATAAATCTGAATTGTTCTGTTTGATGGTTTATATAGGATATTAATATCTGGATTAAAATTTATTATCTAACCGAAAAGCCGCGCGCGCGCGATCATTCGAATAAACGAAAAAGCGGGGAGAATCGCCGCATCAGCGTCGCATAAATCGCGTGCGATTTATCGTATCGATGTGGAACGATGAAATCGAGAGGTCGGTCCAGTGATCTCGTTGTGTTTATTCTTCGGGTATAAGTAGATTAAAAAAATATATCAGGAGGCTCTCTGGAAAATCGAGTGCAATCGGGAATAGCTGATTAGACGAATGACGAACTCATAGACACGCGAAGTAGTGATTCTTCATTTGCGATCACGTTCTTGCTAATACAACGTGTTGAGAACGCGACAAAGCGATTTACGTAATATGCGCGCGGTATATAAGTGATAAGTGTTCGCGGTGAGAACTGTTTGCAGAGACTCCTGTTTGTTGGATTCGAATGAAAATTTCTGCTGAATACGAGCGAAAATGAGAACGCCCGTGGATTTGAATGTCTCACCGTCACTTTTCTTTAACTTATAGTGAGTGGTTCCAATATTGACCATGGAACATTCTATATACCTTTCTCGTGCGGGGGACGACCGATCTCGTATATCGATACAGTCTCAATTCGTAGTATTTATATTTTACGGTTTATTGCAGTTTAAATCACGTGTCGCAAAGGACGATCACTACAACAGCATCCAACAATGGAAACATCGGCTCCGTCGAGGCTGACAGCAACAACAATGGCCAAGCCGCCGCCAGTCTTCATCAACTCTTGTACTCCTCGAACGAGGAGTATCCGCCAACTTCGACCGCCAATCAAGTTTCTTCTTCTCAGCAAGGAAACGATTTGAACGAGGATTGCCGGTAGGCTGTTAAACATTAATTTAAACAATCAACAATATATGTTAGCAATTTGAATCATCAATAATATTGTATAAAGAATTATGTACAACTTTTACTCGTAATATATGCAATTTTTAATCCTTGACAGAAACAGCTAGCAAGATCCTAAAACTTCTGCTTAAATTTAGTCGAAGAGAATCTTTTTTATATTATTTTAATAAAATATTTATGTAAATATTTATAAATATTAATGTTTTAACATTTTTAATACAGCGACAGTAAAAACAACTATTATTCAATTTTTATTTAATGGATTGAATTATATTTAAATGAAGTTATATATCGCGAAGTTTTCCTTCAGCTTCCAGTACGTCTTAGCAGCCGCTACCAGCATCGCCACTAAGGTTAACGAAGAAACTCTGACGTATCTGAACCAGGGACAATCGTATGAGATCAAACTGAAAAAATTGGGCGATTTGTCTGCTTATCGCGGGAAGATTCTGAAGGTATTTAGTCACGCACTTAAAATACGGAACGCTCATTGAGACGCTTCTAATGTTTGGGTAGCTGCATCTTAAAAAACGCTTTGGTACTCCCCCGCTCACGAGGGAAACGAGCGAGCTCATGCTAGTGTCGATCCGGTGAATCTCACTAATTTTTTTAAGTCGAAAGAAATGCGGCGAAATAATAATTACATATTAATCGATATGATTAAGTTATAAAATTATTAAAATACATTAATCTAGAATAAGTGTATAAGAAATAATATTTTTTGGAAGCTATATATTATATAATTTTTATAAGCATTGATATAATTGTCGCTTGGTTCTCGTTGACGCTGAAGCGCACCGTGAATCGTACAATAACCAGATGGATCCAACTACGACCAGTTAATGCTTGACTCCGCTGATAATTATGTAAATAAAAATCTAACTCCTTCTGTTTGTCCTGGGAGAGTGGAATAAAAACCATCCGCGCAATTACGGTAATTACGTAGTATAATTTGACATAATCGGCATGAGGTCACACGTATCCTCGACGTTCGAAAGATGTGAGTCGCCCAAACGGTGCTACAACGTCTCTGTAGGGACATCCGACCTTTTTGTTCCAGTCGACGATACGCATCTGCTTCCACGAGCGCCGACTGCAATATACGGAACGAGAACAAATGTTGGCCTGGCAACGTGCTAGGCCGGGGGAGAGATTGCTGGAGGTTGACGTTCCTCTTAGCTACGGGATGGTGGATGTCTGTCAACCGTCGCCGTCCAACAATAGCGTAGAGTTTATGTGGGATCCCACGAAAGAAGTCGGCGTTTATATTAAAGTACGCTAACCGAATTAAATCTTTTTTATTCTTAATAATTCGCAACGACGTGTGATTGATTTTTCTTGTTATACAGTAATTAAATATGTTATTGAAGGAAAAATATTATAAAAAATCCATGAAATTCTACCAATAAAATTTCACATATTTTTCTCCGGAATATATCATCGATGATAGTTTGATGAAAATCATTCGCGCATAGGTTAATTGTATAAGCACCGAGTTTACACCGAAGAAGCACGGTGGCGAGAAAGGCGTTCCCTTTCGGATTCAAGTGGAGACCAAACTGCCAGGGGGACCGCGTCTACACGCCGCCTCGTGCCAGGTGAAGGTCTTCAAATTGAAGGGAGCGGATCGCAAACACAAGCAGGATCGGGACAAGATATTGAGACGTCCTCTTCACGAGCAGGATAAATATCAGCCCAGCTACGACTGTACCGTCCTCTCCGATGTAAGTTTCACCGAAGAACATGTTCCTCGGTATAAATGGAAAAATACCAAAACGCTGATGAAATAAATCTTAGAACTTTGTTTCTCTATAGGGAGATTTCAACTTTATCTTTTCTATTACAGATTCCTCTGGAGTCTTTATCGCCCTCAAACTTGCCGACGCAAAACGGTGGAAGTCCGTACGCCTCAACAGATGCAATGTAAGTCGATTATTACAGTCATTCTTTTGCTGATATTTTTTTTTTTAAATTGTCGTTGCATTCTGAAGATAAAATATAAAAAATATAAAAATCAACGCCATACCGTCATAGGATGAAAAATTGTGACACTCGGAAAAAACCGCTTATGTAAAAGTTTGAAGTTTATAAAATGATGTGTTGTCTATATAAATCACATATAATATTATTATCGAACAGAGATGTAATATTAAAAAAACATTTTGCACAATAATATTTACCAGTTATATTACGTTTGATCTTAACGATGCAGATCAACAGCATTTTACTTTGTATGAAAATAAATTCAGTAATGGAATCGTGCTTTTCATCTTTATGGAAGTAGGTATTTTTAATGAGTAAATGAAGGCTCACAGCTTAACGCGCAGCAGACGTAAATGCTGAATGCATAAAGCTGATAGAGTACATAACATTCGCGGAATGTCTAGAGTTAAATATGGGCATCATTGAAAAGGTACGGTAATTACAAATAGTACTGTCTCACGCTACTATAATTGGTTTCATTAGTCTGTCAACTCAAGATTACATCTTTTACGTCAACAGCTTTTACGCGTCTCTTTAATATTCTTGTTTTTCACATCCCTATTGAGTTTTAAGAGCCCGCGTATTAGGTTTGCGAAACTCCAATGTCTATTTTTAGTTTTCTATTTTTTTCACATTATTGCTGTAAAATATCAGAGCTGCACTTACAATGGAGAGATATAATACGATAGCGTATTAGCAGTACGTGAGATTTTCCGTATAAGATAAAGATAGCATTAATATTGCTTCATGAAAACATTTTAAAACACGATAAACCGGTATTTGTAGAAGGAAAAGACTAATCGCCGCGAGATCCGTACGTCATAAAGCTTACAAAATTCACAAACGTTTGCCCAACAGTTAAGTATGTTTATAACAGATTACTGTATCGCCAGTTTTATTCCTATTGTTTAATGTTTTGGTACGTGACGCGAGACCAATCGAATAATAAATCGAATAATAAATTAGGCAAAAAGATTTATCTCGAATGCTCGTAATAATTTATTATACACTACACTTACCTATATACGAATCCGTTCGTTTTGTCGAACGATTCGTGGTCACTCGACACTGACGGCGACTTTTCGGTTTCCTCTGAAAATAGCGACGTGCAAAACAAAATGTAACTAAACGCGTAATTATGTGCAAACTTAAGAGGATGCCGGATACCGACAGAATGCGAATATTAGTAGGATTGCGAAATATTTTTGTTGATTATAGATATCAATATATAATTATTATGGCCGGTAAAACAGGACGGTCCGGCATCCTCTTAAGCGAGCAATCGATTTTTTTTCGTTTTTACTCTGGTGATAACTCGTTTCACGATATCGGCTATAGTTCAATCTATATATAATAAAATCCAACATCATCGTAATATTTTTCATTACGGGATAGCTCTTTTAATTTCTATCTCGATTTTGATTTTCGATTCAAACTATAATTGCACGCGTGATTATGTACAAACTTAAGTGCGAGCAACCGATTTTTTTCGTTTTTACGGTGATAATTCATTTCACGATGTCGCCAATAATTCAATCTATATAAAATCCAACACCATCGTTATGTTCTCTATTAAAAAATAGCTCTTTATATCTCGATTTTAATTTTCGATATATCGTGTTAATTCGCGCTGCAATAAGCAATTGTGCAAGTCCTTGCATCATGGTGTTCGAGAGATACCTGTTCCAGGGATATAAATAGCAAAACATTTCCGATATATCTTATTGACCAGTATCCCCCGATAAATGTTTTTGCCTTTACGAGTTATTTATATACATGCTTGTTGTAACCAAGCGATCTACCAAGCAATCGCCACGACCTTGGTGGCATTGCGACGCATGTTGAAGTAAATGCGGTTCCCGTGAAAGTCGCGTTACCTCGTGAATCAAAAAGAAATCGGTTTCTCTTCTTTTGTCTTCATTTTATTCGAGATGAATAAAAATAAATTTGTATTACGAACATTTTATTTATGTTCTGGTAATATCTGGAAAATGTCAGATGAAAAATTACCAATTAAAGAAAATGAAGAGAATAATTAATTGTTAATTAAGAGAGATATATATTTATCTATAATTGTTCTTCTTTTTTCGTTTCTTTATCTCGTCACGAGAACAAAAAGAAGACAATTGAACATGAGAAAGAACAAGATCATATCGGAAAAATTTTGAAGTACAATAGCGAAAAGTTTCTTTGTTTGTGTTTCTACTCTTATTCTAGAATCATAAAGATGACAAACGTAAAAAAAAATGCATCATTTCTTCCTGAAATAAAGGATTGATGGTTTTGATTATCTGTTTTTTATCGACATTTATTATATTTTTTGCTTCATTAAGACAAAAAAATAGAGTCTAAAAATAGATTAAAAAGGAAAGAAGGAGAACATTATGCACTCTTAGTACGGGTGTACCAGAAACTACTGCGATGTTGTCAGACGCTCTGCACGATACTGGTGGGGATTTATTCTAGTGAAGGATGATGGAAGTGGTGGAGGTGACAGTGGTTAGTCTTCGGTAAGAGTTTGCTCGTCGGTGGTGGTCGAATGAGAAGTGAGGGACGCGGAGGTAGACGCCGGCATCGCCGTCGACAAACTGGCTCGAACTGGCGCAAGCCGGCGTCCCCGATGACAAACTCTCGATGGAGGGGAAGTTGGGTGAACCAGCAAGGGACGAGTGAGAAGGAGAAAGAGAATATTAGAGAGAGACAGAGGCATATGGTGAAAGAGAGGCACGGTATATGCGAATAAATTCAGAACGCCGTACATTGCACGTAGCCGCGTTGCTCTCGTCTCGATCCACCATTCTGGTGAATCTATTCGGACGCACCCACGTCCCAAGATACGCAGGATAAGTGTGTCAGCGCGTCGTTGAACGCCGTCTTGAATGACAACCGCTGTCGACGACGCTGTCGATCCACCGTTGAGCACGTAACGCGTGTGTTTTACGAGTAAACCGGTGATCGGCATCCTCTCCGTGTAATCCATTCGTGACGTTTATCGACCTGCATTGAAAATTTCTTACACGCGACTGATCGAGAACCCGATCGATATCTCGTCGAACGCGCGCAACCTTGAAGCGAGCAAGCCAAGCGTCATTCAGGAAGGAAACGGCTGAAGCTTACAGTCGCCGTTGCATCACGTGCACGAGAACCGGTATCATTTCGAACCGGTAGTCTTTAGTTTGTTCTCAAAACATTTTGAGAAAAGCTGCCGAAGAACCTACTGATCGGTTTCTCCAGTTATCTCGTTATATCCGCGATTTAATTGTTTTACTGCTCCGTCTGCATTTAAAGTGCTCCAATCTACAAAGACGACTACTTATCTGTAAGATAAGAAATTTGCGACAATTAATTAAAACTGAAGGAAACGGGCAGAATTCGATCCTAATCAGAAGATCTACATTTTCGTATATCGTAGCTCCTGTATTCGTATCTCGAAACGCGGTTTGTGTAAAGCGCGCTCAGGTGACAGGAAAAGAATACGCCAGAATTATCGTTCAAGATAACTGAATTAATTAATCTTGGTCCGGTATATTCCGGTGCGAGGTGAGTTTCGACAGGAAACGGACCACTCGGGGGAAAGACGCGTCGGTTTGATACGTCTGAACGGTTATATCTCACGCTGTTGATGTATCCGACTCCAAAACGCATCGAGGGCGACCTGATATTACGCTGTCTCTTAAACAAGTAATCGCTTCCTATTGGGAGAAAAAACTTAAAAACACAACGCAATCGATCCATTAATCATGCAATAAAACAGCTGACGGGATCATTTATGACAAGTAGCTCATGACAGCTCGCGGTCGCGTTTAACAAGAACTACGTGTGATGCACCGAGCGATCTTCTTCGAGCGATAGTGATCTTCGCGAAGTGCTGTTAGACAGCCAGAGTGATCGATATATCGTGAACGAGCACCGAGCACCAGGAATGCTTTCGTCCGTCGCAGCAGCCAGTTTACTTCCGACAGAGTGTATCCGAGTGCCATACGCACTTTCGATTGCATTGATTGACGATCTAAGCGCCGTGACAACACGCGATATCCTGGCCATTTACGTGCTCCTATCCCGGCAGGATCATCTCCTCAGATGACGAGCAGCCCTGCCGCCGAAAAGCTGACGCCAGGGCGGTTAAATTGAGTCTCGTAACTAGGACATTTCCTGCTTTCCCCGACCACTGAGAAGCTGTTGAAAAAAAAACATCAGTTTGCTATTTTGAGAAGTCAGAAGAAAATAGATGCAAGGGAAGTTCCGAGGAGGTTTGGATAGAACAGAGATTTTCTTGGATCGAGGAAAAGTATAAGTTAAGCTTCGTGCTCGAAGTTTAATTAGATTCGTGAAGTCTACGAATTAACCTTGAGAAGAAAATAAATAGTAAATTACAGCTGATTGTAACAATCGCTTATTGCATGAAGAAGGCCAATGAAACTAATTGCGCAAGTCTGGAGTACATAAATTGATTCTAGGACTGAATTCATTTTATACTCGAAACATTCTACGCGCGTCTCCACGTTATAACGATGGATGAAAGAGAATTATAATTTTAGAGAAGAGAATTTCCTGGAAGCAGAGAAACACGGTTATATATTACGCATCGAAGAGCGTTTTACAAGGCGATAGAAAAGTGCGCGTTTATGGCACACATGTGGCATTGTAATTAAACTCGACGCGTCTCAAAAGGATAAACATCGTAGACTCGCGGATACAAAGTTCAGTCCTTCATAGAGGTGCATCGGACAAGCAAACAAAAGATTTTTGGATTTTCCAGGAAAGGCGCAAGACGAAATTTCATCCTTCTGGTCACAGAATTGAATCGCGAGTGATTGTCGAGCGTTTTGCTCGATCGTACGTGATTTTGATTTGAGGAAGAAGAAAAAAAGAAAAATTGAGACACACCGATCACATGATTTTGTGAGATTTCAATTCGAGAAAGACTATCGCCCGTGAAGGTCATAATTTCGAGAGAGCTTGCCGATGAGACGAATGTCGCGGGCAACTAGCGGTATCCGGTTCGCGGCAGAGCGATGCAATCCGACTGACTTGAACTGATCCTATCTGCCGGTCGAATCAGAGTTGCTCTCTACTACCCGAAATCATCGAGCGAGGCGTTCAGTTGTTGAATGACGAACATCGCACACGTTACCGCGAATACGAGACGACAATCTGATATCATACAATTTTGAATACACGCGCGATGAAGGCAAACGGTTATCGAAGCGATCAGTTCACATAGATCGAAACGATCAGACGGATTCGAGAAGAGCATCTCGATAACATTGAGCACGAATGGATGGAAAGACGCTGGGAGAACGATCGAAGGTTCGAGCGTGCGGGTGTACGACGTTTATGAATGAGCGCGTGAGGAGTCGGAAGAAGGCCTTCAAGGAGAAAACGAATTTACCGTAAAGGATTTTTTTTTTAATCGTAACGAGGGAGCGCGCCCGATATGTCGAGGAATTATTGGGACCTGAGAAGCTGCTGGTCCATCAGACGGCCGCGCTACCCGCTCGATCAATTTGTCACGTGGCTTCTGGAGCACGAGGTGGTCGTGAGCGGTGGTCCACCGCACGTGCAGGTCGTCGCCAAGTTTGTCCATGCTCTGTTGAATGCGCGGATGAAGAGAGGATGCATTATGCGAGGAGGATTAGTCAGTCTGCGGATAAGGAAGTGTCGGGACATGAAGAGAATTGACAGCGGCTGCGGGAAAGTCAAGCTCGTAGTTCGTTTGAAGAGACATTCTGTGTAAGAACATGCTGACGATTTCTTTCGAAAGAATGTTTATAGTTTCTCTCGGTTGCGATTGAAAGATTAGAAATTTTGACGAATTTAAATATCGTAAATACGAACGGAGAAGGATATTGACCTTTAAAGAGATGTTACACGTGAAATATCAATCGAATTTTATTTTAAATTTTATATAATGCACGAGTATCTACTTGTGTAGATGGTTTCTCAATACTTACTATATTTTGTATCTTTATCTCTCGCGAGTTGATAAAATTTCACTGAAATTGCATTTACGTGGCTCTTAAAATAGGTATTTAAAACAGAATTAGAGATTTTAAATATGGGATTTATAAAATTACGTATCATAATCGGCAAGGTCGAATGTTTGTTCGATGCGATAACATTTGTAATAGTTGATACAATATGTGCGAAGATAAAAATTTAATCGCAAAGTCACTAGTAAATTTCCTTGTTTTATGTGACAGGAATCATTTTTCTTTTGAAGTGTCTGCAATTAGTGCTGTGATTGTTGGACACGTTATATTCATTCATCCGTTTCATTGTCGTTTATTAACTTGACACTTGAAATATTTCAGACAGATTTTATTGCATTTTGTTTTTCAGATCGCGAATTCATTATCATAAGCGAAATTATTTTGATAAAAAAATGTCTCGCGAGACACATGCCTCGGGCGACTCGTGCCGTGTTTCTTTGTAAAAATATTCAGCTAAACGTATAACTGTCAGTCGTCGACGATTTATGTCGCGCCTTTACGATTAATAAGGCAGATAATTCTCCGACGAGTCGCCAATATTTTGCAACACGCCAGAGTAAACGAATACGCGCGCGACAGAGTCTAAAGTATCCTTTTACGTGTGCGTTGTATCTCGGGAAAAATTTCCATATGCCAGAGGAGTCATCTAAGAATCATCGCGCGTGAGAAAGAAATGATTACAATATACATTTAACGTTTATTATCGCAAATAACGGACGTGACAAATTTGTTGTAATAAAATCAAATCTGTAATAAAAAAAAACGTGATATTTTTACATTGCATTTTCAGATTTTCAAGATATTTATTAATAGGTAATTAATATGCGTTATCTCTTTTTTTTTTTTTTAAGATCGCCGCGGACACGCTCGACCATCGCCGGCAATTCTTCCCCGGTAGTGGCACCGCTGGCACTTTCGGTTTCTAATTCCGGTATCGTACCGTTGGTCCCCGCTTCGGACGCCGTGAAGGAAAACGTGGGAACGGCGCCGGCCTTGCCGTCGCCTGCGGCAATATTGCCGGACCAGCCTTGCATTGAAGCCGATGTTAGTTTGGCTACGCACGCACACAAAGCTCCGCAACAATTAATCGAGTCTATGAGAACAGTAAGGATCTTTATTCTTGTGTTGTAAAATAAGCTGATCCTTCCAAGCCTGTATTTTTTATTTCTTAGGCTTTTTTTTTATGCGTATCTGAATGCATAAAAGAAATCGATGAAGTGGAGAACATCTTATTACATTTTATGAAAAAAGTATAGCAACAATTTTTTTTTTGTTTTTTTGTTTATACCACTTAATTTAATTAAATTTTTCTATAATCGCTGAAAAAATAATTTTTCAAATAAAATTATCCACATCGCTTTTATCCTTGCGTAACCATTTTATTTTAAATCTTGCAGGGCACCCCGTGTCTTACCGAGTTATCACCGGATGCGAATGCCACGCAGACAACCGCGTGGCTTCGCGCGAGTCGATTCAACGCGTTCGAATCGACGTTCGCGAGCTTCTCCGCGTCGGACATCCTACGTCTGTCTCGGGAGGATCTCATCCAGATCTGCGGAGTGGCGGATGGCATTCGGCTGTTTAACACGCTTCACTCCAAGGCACCGACTCCGAAGCTCACCCTCTATTTTTCGTTGGAAGGCAACGGCTCGCTCTGGAGAGTCACTTACCTCGACAATCTCACGAGTATCGCGCTGACGAACAAGTTGCTCAACACTCTAAACTTATCGCACGATCGACTGCACTCGATATTGTTCCTAGGGCCACAGGGTATACACGTGTTGGTCACCGACGAGTTGGTAGCAAACATGAAAGACGAGAGTATGTATCTCGTCGAGATGATCAAAGGTAAATGCTTATGTTGTTATGCTTACGATTTTGACAATTGAAATTAATACGATGTACTTCTAAATTAACACGATATACACTTCTTTCAGATCCGGCCAGCGAGCGTTATAAATTGCTGATAAAGTCGAAAACTATTTGAACAATTTTTGAGATTTTATTTTATAAAAATATAAATAACATAAGGCGCGAAAGCTAACTTTTATAAAATAGGTATATTATTTGTCAAGTATACGTAAATGAGACAATTATGATGTCTTGTGAAAAGATAAAAAAATATATAATAGGTTTGGAAATTTTGCAACATTGCGGCAAAAAGACAATCAAAATTTTGATATAATATAAAATAAATTCTGTAATATATATTATATTTACAATATACATAATCGCGGATATAGAAAAATATAAACTAAAATGATACAACAAAAAAAATACTAACTTATGTATTTGGAAAATTGTGTTTTGAAATTATTCGTATTTGAAACGTGTACAAATTTTTATCGATGATTTATGGTACTATAGCTGATGCTTTATCTTGATAATATTATTTGCCTCGATATCCATCTGGATATCAAGCCATATTTGTAACATAATCGAAACATACTAATTTATATACTGGTTTAATCCAATACTCTCTTTTAAATATAAATGCATTAGTAAAAAAAAAATGATTATTGTCATTGTATTATATTGCCATTATATACTTATAGAGCAATACGAGTAATCGATCTTTGATCGGTCTAAAAGTACATGAATCGAATTCGTATTGAATTCAAATATATTCGATAATTTTGGGCCACTTTTAACTCCGTTTTTTACCAATTGAAAATAAAATCATTAGATATCATATTTTGTACTTTCTTTAGAAAGTTATGGATTTTTTAAGGAAATTATGTATTATTTCATCTATTATATAATTACGTATCATAGACGAGATAGCGAGAAATAGATATAAGATATACGAAAATTTTGTGCAATTGTATGTTATACTGGATATTCTAAGATTATGATCATTGCGAGTACAAATTTTATCTTTCGGACAAATGCAAAAGTGCCGAGCATCTACAAGATTTCGATTTTTAGGCCGCATGGGATTGATAAGTTTGAAAAAAGTATTTAATGCGCATATATATATATGTATATATATCTACTAGAATTGAGTAAAGAATGAAAGGACGAAGAGAGATTAAAAGTAAGATTGTGGAGATCGCTACTCTTAGTACAATTTATGAAAACATTCAGTTTTCGATATATGTGCCACGCTAAAAGTAAGGGTAAAATCTTTTAATATTATATGTATATAATTGTTACTACGTTATATATTCGTTGATTTAATAATTTGTTTTTATAATTTTCTTGTTTCCATACACATGTTTCTTTTAACACATTTTAACATTGTTATTAAAATAAAGGAAAATGGCGTTATTATTATAAAAAATTAATAATAATCATTAAGATATGTTTTATATTATATAAAACGTGCAACTTAAGAAGTGCAATTTACTAGTGCCTTAAATAATAATGTGCCAATAGACACACGTATAAGTGTGTTTACAATAACAGGCACATATAGTATATATTTTATATAAAAGAAAAATATTTTTGCATGTTTTCTTATAACGCGAATATTACGGTAAGGGGAGAGATGGTTTTTTTATATTAATATTTATGAGATTATGCGATAATTTTAAAAGTTTTATAAAATATGAGATGTTTATATATATA
>NW_021850897.1:62618-68213 GCF_003651465.1 Formica exsecta
ATATATATAAAGTTACGATTATATTTTTCAGTACTAATTTTATATACAAAGATCAATGCAGTTTATTTTAGAATTGTTGTTAAATAACGCCTGTTAAATAATGCATTAAGAATTTATTAGGAAAGGTAATTGTGATTTCCATGTAGGGAATGGAATAAAATGTAATTCATATGTATTTACACACATGTGATGAAAAGTATATTAAATGGTTATTAATTATCTAACAAGTAAAATAATTTTTACTGCAGAGAATCGCATTTGCAACGCGTTGGGAAATCTAACCGTTTGATATCAATTACGAAAAGCTTAATTATATTGTACCATAATTACAAATATAAGAATAAAAAAATATGTATGTTATTTGATTACATACAGTGTTTATTTTTTCTGTTATAATGTGTAACGATTTGATATTTTGAGAACGGAAACGTATATCCGATATGTCAATTGTTGTATACCTCATAATGATTAAGTCAATGAGAAATGGCATAATAAATATTTGTTTATGCCAATCCTTAATATTTCTTATATCACGCTCCACTTCGTTTGCTTTAATCATAATTAATTTGTCAAAAAGAGATAGATAATATACATGTAAAATATTATAATATCAAGAATTTATAGTACGTAGTTAAAAATCAAAGTGAATCGTAAAAATAGTATTTTAATCTTTTTATGCAGCAAATATTACTATGAAATAAAAATATAAAATTTGTATAATATATGTATAAATCATATATATATGCATTAGACACGAATTGTATATTTTGTGTAATGTATATATATAATTTTTATATATTATTATATGTTGATACACGGACAATGACATATAATAATATTTCTAAAACATATATATACAACATATATATATACAAGTATTTCAACATATTACATTAAATCTGTCTGATAGTGAACATCATGCATCTTTTGAATTTATTATAAAAATCTGCTTCACTTTCGTCAACAAGTTTTCCTTTCATTAAAATATAAGATTGATCGTATGTTATGTCGTCTTTTGCTGCTTCTTCTTAATGTTCGCTTTTTGTTGTTTTATTTTTATTTTTTGTTTTTTGAGTTTTTTCTTCTCTGTTTGACTCTGCTCTCGCTCCTGTGTACGCCGGTACAATTGGCGGACGCCCATCACTATGAACACGACATAGTTACAATTAAATCATTGCAAAAAGACAAAAATAAGTGTCTGAAAAAGAAAATAATAAAATTTAAATAATAAAATCTAATAAAATTTTTGTCATAGAAAAATGACGAGTTTTTCCAAAGAGTCAGTAGAAGATAGGATGATAATCCGAAAAGAAATTGGATATATAATTACGCAGTCGACTGTTGATGGATTATATTCTCAATGTTATATTACTAGAATAAGATATCTATTTATCATTAACATATTGTCAAGATATATTGCATTATTATTATATATAAAATCAAACATCATTTCGAGATGCAGGAAATGTCGTACCGAGAGGAATTGCCACGAACGATACCGCGAAAATGAATAGAATGTAAGATTCATATGGCGCGAGCCACGTGGATAAAATCGAGTTGCCGGGTAACTTTCGCAGAGTCTTCGTCAATACGTCAACGGCGCCTTTTTGGAACTGCTCTTTGTCCTCGTCACTCAGCTGCTGGTATCTTTCGAGTAGTCTTGACAGTTTCTCTTGCACGTCCTCCGGTATTATGCTATCATTCTCCAACGTATCCAAAATCGTTTCTTCCATATTGAACGCAATGTTAACGTGCACGAGAATTTCAATACCAAAGATAGAGGTCCGCACGAGTATGAAGTAAAAATTAGACTGATTGAATAAGGATGATCAGATTCAGCGGTCGAGTGGACTCGATTAGATAACGAACGTTGAAAATATGTCGATGTATGATGTAAGTCTCATCGACGGAGCGATTTTGTTTAGCAAACCCGCGTAAACCCGATTGTGCACATTCAACAAAAAGGAAATATTATTATCTTGCGAATTTACGAAACGAAAAACGATGTTCCACTTTTTGTAACATAAGCGGAAAAGAAGTCGTCAGACTGATTAATGTTGAGCGTGCCGATTTGTATAAAGGCGGATTATCAAGGACGTTAATCTTTATTAACTCAATATTTGCCGAATAGGAGTGCAAATGCAAAACGGCGGAAATAATGCCATTTTTAGACAAACAAGATTACGCTTGGCGAATCGAAGAAACGATCTTTTTGACGTCGAGAATCTGAACAAACAGTGCGCTTGTTGGCCAAACAAGGCCAAATACAACTTTGCGAAATTATATTATTTCTTGTAAATTTATATCACTTCATATAATTGTACGATCAACGTATTAAAATTTCGTTTGTCGGGCAATATGCTTATATTTACAAATAAAATTAATTACAAACATTCATAATATCTAAATTAGTATTTGAAAAGAAAACTTTGATATATTTATAAAACAATATTTAAAACATCAAAATATAAAAAAGATACAGAAATAATAAGCAGCAGAAAAAGAGAAATTAGTTAAGTTCGCATAAATTTTTTAAGTTTGCAAAATCAATGTTTATTAATATTTTAACTTTTACAATATATTTTTGCAGAAACCATAAAAGGAATTTTTTGCTAGTCGCGGTTTAAATGTGTGTATGTATCCATAATTATAGATACTTCACAATAACCAGTACAATATTTATATTACATGTACCAACAACTTATACTTACAAGTATAGTAGAGTATTATCAAGTACCCGATGAAGAAACAGTACATGACATAAGGCCACAAGTCTTCCGGTTTAATCATGATTTGCACCAAAATCTTCACTTTTCGTACGTTGTGGATTATTTTCCGTTACATAAACGTTTATTAGAAATGTCAGTGGTTGTGATTCTTGTAATTTTTTGAAGGCAGAACAGAATCTTTCTTGCTATTTCTTCTTACTTCAGACCAATTTATCCAGTTCATACAGCAAATCATCCATGCAAATGACCTTATTTTTATTCAAAACTCATGTTAGTAAACAGTAAAGCTTAGTAAACAGTACACGAATCTTATCCATATCCTATATTAAACATGATAGATATCGTAAAACGTGTAAAAGAAGGAATAAAATATAAAGTTTAATTGCAATCCAACAAAGATATTTATTAAAAAGAGAGCGTAACTTGAATGCAATAGATTAAAACATACTACATGTAGGACAATTATATGTATATGTTATGCTGTTAATATATATATATATATATATATATATATATTTGTCTTTGTACTACGCAATCGACTGTTGATGAATTTTATTTTATATTCTCAATGTGTTATATTACTAGAAATAAAATACATATCTATCATTAACATATCGTCAAAATATATTGCATTATTATTATATATAAAGTCAAACATCATTTCGAGATGCAGAAAATGTCATACCAAGTACAAACGCCACGAACGATACCTCAAAAATGAATAGAATGTAAGATTCATATGGCGCGAGTCACGTAGATAAAATCAAGTTGCCGGGTAATTTTCGCGCAGGGTCTGCTGGTATCTTTGGAGCAATCTTGAAAGTTTTTCTTGCACGTCTTCTAGTATTATGCTATCATTCTCCAACGTATCCAAAACCGTTTCTTCCATATTGGACGCAATATTAACGTGCACGAGAATTCCAATACTAAAGACAAAGGTCTGCACAAGCACAAAGTAAAAATTAGACTGATTTAATAAGGATGATCAGATTCAGCGGTTGAGAGGACTTGATTAGATAACAAACGTTGAAAATATATCGAGGTATGATGTGCAAGTCCCATCGACGGAGCCATTTTATTTAGCAAAACCGCGTAAACCCGATTGTGCACACTCGACGAAAAAGAAATATTATTGCCTTGCGAATTTGCGAAACGAAAAATGATGTTCCACTTTCTGTAGCATCAGCGGGAAAGAGGTCGTCAGACTGATTAACATTAAGCATGGCGATTTGTATAAAGGCGGATTATCAAGGACGTGTTAATCGTTATTAAATCAATATTTGCCGAATAGGAGTGCAAATGCAAAATGGCGGGATTAATGCCATTTTTAGACAAACAAGATTATGTTTGGCGAATCGAAGAAACGATCTTTTTGGCGTCGAAAAACTGAACAAATAATACACTTGTTTGCCAAACAAAGTCAAATACAACTTTACGAAATTGTATTATTTCATGCGAATTTATATCACAAATTTATATAATTGTACGACCCAACATATCAAAATTTCGTTTGTCGCTCGATATACTTATATTTACAAATAAAATTAACTACAAACAATTTCGTAATATCTAAATTAAAAAAAAAAATTTAATATGTTTATAAAACAATATTTAAACATTAAAATATAAAAAAGACATAAACATAATAAGAAGCAAAAAGAGAGAGATTAGTTAAGTTTGCATAAATTCTTTAAGTTTGCGTAATCAATGTTTATTAATATTTTAATTTATACAATATTTTTTCAGAACCCTATTACATTAACAAAAATTAACCAATATTATTATAGTTTTTATTTATTATTCAAATTATTCCATCTTTCTATTGTCTCTAGTTGATAGAGTGAAAGTCGATACATTTCTTGAGAAACAGTTTTGCCTTTTAATCTCTATGTCTGATAAAAGAAAATGACAACATACACATTCATTTTATTATTTATTATAAAATGTATTTTAGAAATATATGTTAGAAATATTATCGGAATTTTTAATTACTATTTCTAATTGCAAAAATAGATTTATTAAACACATTATTTAAATATTATTGAAATTTTATAATTTATTTGCACAAAAGAATCTATTATTAAATTATTATTAAATTATTGTATGGTGTGTGTGTAGACAATTTTTGCTATCGTGGTTTGAATGTGTGTATGTATCCACAATTATAAATATTTCACAGTAACAATCTCTATATTACATATATCAACGATTTATACTTACAAATATAAAAGAGTGTTATCATGCACCCGTTGAGGAAACCGTATACAGAGAATTCCCACAACACTTCCGGTTCAATCATGATTTGCATTAAATTCTCCACAATTTTTTTTTCGTTGTGGATTATTTCCTGTTACATAATCGTTTATTAGAAATCTCAACGGCTGCGTTTCTTGTGATTTTTTTAAAAGCAGAACAGAATTTTTCTTGCTATTTCTTTTAGCGCTTCAAACCAATTCGTCCAATTATATTCATATGGTAAATCATCCATGCAAATGACCTTATTTTTATTCAAGACTTCTGTTAGTAAACAGTAACGCTTAACACACAGTACACGAATTTTGTCTATATTCTAATTAAGCATGATAGATATCATAAAATATATAAAAGCAGGAATAAAATATAAAATTTAATTGCAATCCAACAGAGATATTTATTAAAAAGAGAGCAAAACTTGAATACAATAGATGTTAATAACGCCGTTAAAACATACTACGTGTAGGATAATTATATATGTTATGCTGTCAATATATATATATATATATTTGACGTTGTACTGTTATTAATATTTAAATGCATTCATTACCCTATTACATTAACAAAATTTAACCAATATTATTATAGTTTTTATTAATTATTCAAATTATTC
>NW_021850897.1:68232-71312 GCF_003651465.1 Formica exsecta
CAATTTTATAAATTTCGCAAATTTTTATAAGAATTTATTAAAATTGATCGAAAACGTAAAAATTTATCTATTTGTACCAGAGCATATTTTTGATAGTAAATAATTATCCCTATGATATAATTATGTTTACATATATTAAGTATACATATTTGACAAAAATTTTTAAATAATGTCATATATTTCGCGGAACAAATTTGCTTGTTTCTTGTCAGCAGTCTTTCGTCTTGAAGAATTTTCTTGTCGTTTTGTCTTTTAATCAATATATATAATTTAATTGTCTTATTAGCGTAATATATATTCTTAGCTCGATCAATTTTAAAATAAAATAATATATTACAAGCATCATATAATAAATTAGACCATTTAAAACAACATATGCTATAAATTTATCGATTGTATGATATATTTTGTATTGTTCATACTTCATTACTAATCCTTCCGTTATATCGTCTATTGTAATGTTTATCATATAATATTTTTCTATTACACTTATATTTTTAAGAGTATTGTGATGCAATTTGTTTCTATCATTGCCAACTTTCTTGTCAGATGTTATCCTAATTGAACTGCTTTTTCGACTTGCAATTACAATAGAAAGGACTAACATAACATATATGAGTTTTGTCATCCTAAAAAATATAAAGAAACATGATACACATTATAAAATAAACATATAATATAAATATAATTGAGTGGCAAATATTAATTTTATAACAAATTATAACTTTAGACAAGAATTTTATTTTGATTATTTTTCACGTGCTAATAAAGTGATTTAATATAATACTTTCGTGATGTTACATAATATATTTAAAAAATATTAATGCATGGATATTTTTAAATAATTTATTTTGATCGTAAAGATTAAAAGGTAGAACAAATAGTCAACAATTTTATCTCATGCATTTGTTTAGTTAAAATTGATTATGTTACTTATAGTTGCCGACTTAAAAATATTAATATAATTATATATTTTGTATTTATATAAATATCTCTTACCTGTGTGAAGATAATTGTATATAATTACGTCAAATACAAGCTTTCAATTAAAAAATAAAAATATTAGAATATCTTTTGTAAATATACAGGCACTAGAACGAAATGACTCTCAAAGAAGATTTTGTAGAATATTTTAGAAGATCTTGATCTGGCAGATAGAAGAAACTCGGCGATTAGAATAAATATGTATGTTAATATAGGAAGGAAATTGAGATTAGCAAAATTTTACGATGTTGATTGCTTGAAACGAAAAGTTTATTAAAAGGACATCAAAGAATAATATAATTTTCTTTTTAAGGTCACATGATTTGTTGTTTACATATTTCATGTCGTAAATTATATCAATTTAAATACAGAATCGAGAGAAGCTAGAGCAAAAGCTCTTTTATGTGTGCCCATCTTAAATAATATTATCCAATTAATAGTATATAATTATACACACACATGTGTGGAACTATACACGTATACAAAAATAATGATAATCACAATATGTAATAATAATTAGTATATAGTAATACATTTCATAAACCAGTATGAAAAAGAGAATTGTTATACATGATGAAATGCGTATAATTATACGTATCTTTGTATTGTAAATATTATGGCGTATCATCATAATTTTATTGCATCTGATATGCATTAAAACACGCATGGAAAAAAATTTATTAGATTTATAGAACAAATCTTTAACATAATTAGAAAATACTAACAATCATTTCTTGATTATAGATCTATACAAAAAATTGTAACAAGTATAAATGCAAAATAAATATCAAATATATAAACAAATGTATAAATAACGAAATAGAACGCATAAACGCATCATTTAGTCTTGCTGCGTTCGCGAGTGACAAGATGCTGAAGACAATTTCTCATGTTTTCGTTTCTGACGAAATTCAGACAAGGACATTCGTTTACCATCCTGACCACCGGTTTCAAATTCGGTGTCTATCTCATCCTCTATATCGAACACGTTAGTTTCATTCCGTGCAGATTGCAACATTATCATTCTTTCTTTCTGTTTTCTTTTATTTCTCGTTCGAGCCTTCGTTTGACGTACGTTATTTTTTTTGTTCTCGGATTTGATGGGATCATCAACATACGTTACCCATTTTTGCGAAACTCTGTTCGAGCGTCCTCGAATGCATATCATTCCTGGTGGAACTGGAAGACTTTCAAATTTCGGAGGGATATCAGGAAATTTGCGTTGAAACTCCGAGTCGTACTCTTTGACTGGTACTCGCGCGGAGGACGGTGCTAAATATTGAGATATCTCCTTGCGATTTTTTTTGACAAACTCCTCCCAAAGTAAATCGCTCAATGAGAAGTATCCCGAAGGATATATGTTATTCCAATAAATCCCTAACGAACTTTGCGAATTTTTTTCTGCGTAACCTTTAGGATAGTATGTTTTCACGTTGTTCGTACGATCTAAAATTGCAATATATCTCAATGAGTAAATTCGCAAAAGAATATTATTACAATAGCAAAATATAATTAAAGTATATATAAATTAAAGTATAATTAAAGTATAATTAAAATATAAATAAATTTATATTTTACGTAATCATTAATTGATTATAGATAAAATATGATGTTTGTAAAACAATCACATAAAAGTAAGACAAATAATTTCAACGGCGAGAGAATTAGAATAAGTATACTGATAAGAGACGCGCTATCAAAAAAATAAAATTGAAATTCGAAAGAAATATTTATTAAATAAGCAATTAACAAAAATCCGGATTATTATTTCCAGCAAAAATCTTATATTTTACTTCTGATACATACTGACAAGTATTATTTCATCTTCATCCGTCTCCTCTGGATACCATACTTCCGACGATGGTATATTCACCGGCAGCAACTTATCACGCTGCACGATATTATTTCTTTTAGAAACTAAATTAAATCTTCTAGACGAACGTATAATCGGTGAGTGGTACAGAGGAGATTCATATGTGATCGGTGCGTCTCGAATTTTTTCCGGCGTACACGGATCGTCGAATAAATTTATGCAAGCATCGTCGCCTTCGATAGAATCTTCTGGATTTGTTAAAGCTTCATCGATTGACTCTTCC
>NW_021850897.1:71566-76108 GCF_003651465.1 Formica exsecta
TCGGTGTCCCATTCGGTACTTATTACTTGTTTAGTGTCATTCAATTGAATCACCCTTTTCTTATGTGGTTTCCTCTTATTTTTCACAACTTTTTTTCTTTTTTTTGTTCTTTTCTCTGTCACATCAGAATTAGATTAGCTGTGTGCGCGACTTATAGATATCAATATAATTTATTTTAATGTAATATTTGGGAACATTATATTTTTATGAAGAAACCTATTTTTTCTAATCTTGATGGAGATGTAAATCATATTTCTAACTGTATAATTCGTTATTATAACAGTAACATTAAAAAATGAAGTTTAATAATTAATTACAGATTTAATCATTAATCTTTTTTATGATGGAATAACTGAATTTGTTCATAATAAGAAGAATTAACGAAAATATAATTATGCCTGCATAATAAGTCCTTACTTGCTATTTGCGATTGTAATCTGCCTTCAGTCTTGCCTTCGCTTAAGGAAGAATTCGTGTCGATCCGAGATAAGGATGTGGTATAACGCCTTGCGGGTGCATCGTTGATCGGCGTACTTGCCAATATATTACTTATTGTAGTACGTTTATTCCTTGATAAGTTTCTTCCTTGATCAGATGTATCAAACGTATATGACATATTGCTAATCTAAACACGTAATCGATCACGTCGAAACACTTGAAATCTATACTTTTCGCAATTAACATTATCTCCAATATTTGCGTGTGATCAGAGATCCAGCCAGCGTTTAAGTGTAAATATAAATAGTAACCTTTCGGAATCTCTCTGAATAATTTCTTCACTACTTATATATATACAATACAAGATCGACATCGTAACGTCCTCTCCAATATTTCTTATACACACGGGACATTCTTGTTGCGTGTGTACGTGTGTGTGTGCCGAGGATAAACACATATTGCGATAAATTTTCAAGAGAAAAATTGTTCATATGTATGATCACATATACAATTATATATAGAATGTTTTCCCATACATATATGTGTGTTTCTCTTTTTCTTATATACACTGTTCGTTTATATAGAAAAATAATTGAGAAATATATAATTAGAAAAATAATTTATTTAATATGTTATAGATACTACATTACATTTGTAAACTTATTTTTGCAGTGAAAGAAAAATTTATTTCAATAATTATGTTTTTTGATAAATTTTATGGTTATTATTATATATTTGGCTTTAAATTTTTGCCATGCAATCTGCAATTATTATTTTCTGTAATTATACAATTTGACATATTGCCACAAAATTTGTATAAAAAGGTACAATAAAACGCAATTAGACTACGATTAGATTGAAGCAAGACGTAAGGTTAATATTCTGACAAATTAATAATTATTTAAGATCGTTCCTTTTCTCTCTCTCTCTCTCTCTCTCTTTCTCTTTTTTTTTTGTTTACCTATATAAAATTGTATTTTTATGTTTGAGATTTATTTCTTTTTCTTTTTTTCTGGAAGGAAAGAGATTTGAGAAGGGACAAAAATGCAGGAAAAGCTTTATTTGTGATAATCTGATAATCCTTGTGCTAATAAGCAGTAAAATACGCACGATGAGGGACAAAAGTGCGTGCGTAATAGCGAGGGATTTAAAGATATCCTTTCAATGAAATATATACTCGTGACGTCGTGACTGAGGCGTAATAGCGTCTGCTAGCGCTATTAAGCTCGTATCAGACTACGTAATGAAGATTGAAATTTGACCAATCAGGATAAAAGGAACTAAAATTTCCTTGTCCTGATTGGTCAAATTTCAATCTCAATTCATAGTCTGATACGGGCTTTATGTATGCGCGAAATTGATTCCGTACGGTTCGTGGCTTTTATTCATACAACATTCATACACCGGAATGGAATGTTGCTGAAGAATCGTGCGTGTTTTGCTGTTCATTAGCACAAGTATTATCAAGTGGAGCTTTTCCTGTATCTACGTTCCTCCAAATTCTTTCTTTTAAAGAAAAAAAAAAAAGAGGAAAACAATGTAATATAAGATATGTCAACATAAAAGAAGAAAACGATCTTTAATAATTATTAATTTGGCAAAATATTAATTTATTATCTATATCATGTTTCAATCTGTAATCATGATACATCGAAGGTTATGTCTCATTTGACGGTGGCTTTATAAAGGTTATGTACGGCAGTGACATATCGCGGGACGAGCGATGAACAAGCTGCTGTCTGCACCGATCAGAGAGGTTAGTCGGAGGATTTACGATGACACGGTGAGATCGTCTGATATCTGCGAGGCTTGCGTCAAGTTAACCACACTCGTCAAGCCTCTGAACGCTTACATCACCGTTACGAGCGATGTCGCATGCGAGCAGGCGAGCGATGCCGATGCGAGGCGACGACGGAATTCGTTGCTGGGGCAGCTCGACGGCATCCCTATCGCCGTCAAGGACAATTATTGCGTCAAGGATAGACCTACGACCTGCGCGTCACGGATGTTGGCCAATTTTTCCCCCGGTTATAATGCCACGGTCTATGAGAGGCTCAAGAAACTGGGAGCCGTCTTGATCGGTAAGACTAACCTCGACGAGTTTGCCATGGGTTCCGGCACCGTAGATTCCCTTTATGGTCCGACCAAGAATTTATGGGGCTCGGAAGTGCAGTCGCAATTTTATTCGTACGAGTCGGACGGTTCATCGATTAACGAGTGGAAGCTCTGCGAGAAAGATGCATGGTACATAGCAGGTATATTGTCTGTTTAGTCGTTATTTAACGTAACTTTATTCTATTAATAGTTTATATTAAGGAGAGCATTAGCGTAATAATTTTTATCGAGTACATGTTTATTTTAGGTGGGAGTAGCGGAGGTTCCGCAGTTGCGGTAGCTACAGGTACTTGTTACGCAGCCTTGGGCTCTGACACTGGCGGTTCTACTCGCAATCCCGCTTCTTATTGCGGTCTAGTTGGTCTGAAACCCACCTATGGTTTGGTGTCACGTTATGGTCTTATCCCATTGTTGAATTCGATGGATGTGCCTGGCATTCTCACAAGAGTAATAGATGACACGGTATTAATCTTGAATGCTATAGCTGGGCCTGATCCAGCAGACCCCACCACTGTACAAAAGGAATACGTGCCGATTAACTTACCCAAAACGATAGATATAAGTAATCTCAGAATCGGGATACCAAAGGAGTACAGAGTGCAAAGCATAAGCGAGGAGGTCCAAGCGTGTTGGGACGAAGTTTCTCGTCATTTAGAAGAAGCAGGAGCCAATATTGTCCCAGTGTCATTACCTCACACCGAATACTCCATAGCATGTTACTCCGTTTTAAATCGATGCGATGTAGCTAGCAACTTGGCCTGTTACGATGGCATAGAATATGGTCACAGAGCCGATGAATGGAGCTCGGCTCATGAATTATATAAGAAGACCAGGTCGGAAGGCTTCAACGACGTGGTCAAAGGTCGTATACTGGTTGGAAATTATTTTCTATTGGCGGAGAATTACAAGGAATATTACGTCAAGGCAATGAAGATGCGTAGATTAATCGCGCAAGACTTTGACACCTTGTGGAACGGTAATATAGATCTTCTGCTAACTCCAACTACGTTAACCGAGGCTCCAAGTTACAACGAATTCACGCAGCTGGACAATCAGACGCAGTGCTTGATCCAAGATTATTGTACGCAACCTGCGAACATGGCCGGTTTGCCCGCGATCAACGTACCGATCAAGCTCTCTCGCAAAGGGCTACCTTTATCGTTGCAATTAATGGCACCGCTCTTTAACGAACAGAGGCTACTCACCGTGGCAAAGTGGATCGAGCAGACAGTGCGATTTCCAAGACTCCAATTGAAGGATTCATGCTTGCTTAAATAAAGTAAATTTTTACAAATTTTTACTTATATAAATATCTTGTTTTATCAATGTTAAATTTTTTTAAATCTACACATCGTCTATTTTGCGTTAAATCGATGTGTCATGTTGTGTATGATATTGCCAATTTTTACAAACGGGGTCTCACATATGTCTCTTTGAGTATTACAGGTATAATCAGAACGAGAATTAATATACTAGATTTCTTCGTGTAGTATAATTCTAAGGCCATTCAACGCAAATAAATTATACGGTATATCGTCGAGTGTATCTCAAGTTCTATTCGTCGAATACAGCGTTTACAACTATCGAAACAAAACAGAAAAAGAAAGTTTTTGCAGCGAAAGAAAGATTTACTTCGATAATTATGTATTTCGATAAACTTTATGATTATTATGTGATATGTTCAGTACTCCAAATTTTTGCTATGCAAGCTGCAATTATTATTTCCTATAATCGTGCAATTTGACGTATCGCCACAAACTTTCACATGAAAAGTTATAATAAAACGCAATTAAGCTCGTTTCATTTCGATATACTGTGATATTTGTTCGGCGCAAAAAAATAAAGCAAAATACGAAATCAGCGTTCTCCGCATCGTAAAATATTCATTCGTTGGAAAGCTATATTTTTTCTAATTAAACGGGATATTGAAACAGCAATTTTGCCCAGAAATTTTTATTTTTACCATTTGGTCTCTTTTATATATATATA
>NW_021850897.1:76484-109799 GCF_003651465.1 Formica exsecta
TCGATAATATATTTATACGCAAGCCTCGAGCTCTTTTTCTCTCTCTCTCTCTATATATATATATATATATATCGAGTCTTGTGCGTTTCGTATTTACTTTCAGTTATATGTTAGATTTTCTTGCTGATTTATTTTTATTTCTAACGATCGCTTTATTACGAACTGTTATATAGCAAAGCTTTGACATTTCGAATTTCATTGTTCCCCCAGGACCCGAAGGTGATTTAACCGGCGAACAAACAACAGCAGGCAACAACAGGCACGTGTAAAATCTATTCACATAACGCCTTCGGTAATTAGATCTTTGTGACATTTCGGTTTGATCTATTGTTCATTTGATCAACAAGTTAACACAGGGGCAATATAATATACCCGAGTCTAATTGCGTTTGACTATAACTTTTCATACGAAATTTTATGGCGATATGTCAAATCGCATGATTATAGAAAATAATAATTACAGCTTGCATGGCAAAAATTTAAAGCCAAATATATTACATTATAATCATAAAATTTATCGAAATACATAATTATCGAAGTAAATCTTTCTTTTTTTTGTCTTCTATCAAAATATTCGTTGAAATGTCTGAATAAATAATAGGAAGAGACATTCGCGCATTGAATTTTCAATGGAAAATTGCACATATATTTTTTCTATTCTGACAATTCGCTGCGATAGCAGTGTCTTCGGGCTTTTAAAGAAAGTTCAGAGAGGACAGAAATAATATATTCTCTCTGCTTAGGGCATATCGTTCTCTCGTAATAGTGGTGCAAGTATAATAGTGCCGGACGTTTCCAGACGCGAGATGAAGCTATGCCATTTAATTTTGCATTCCTTTTTCCTGCCATATTACGTAATTCCTCGTTCTCTTCGCTGCATAAATTGCAGAGACTTTCACCGAAACCACGAGAAATGAAGCGATTTTACGTTCCATTAAAGGGAAACCAAGTACTAGTCGTACATTTTCATTATTTTTTGCAATATTTCGCACCGTCGTGTCGCATAGTCTGACAGAAAAGATTCAAAAATTGTTAAAGCATTTCAAATTCATATTTCCAACTACATAGTCTCACATACAGCTCTATTTTGAATATTTGTCAATCTACTCGGTTTCGATATTCGGTCGTAAATCGCATTACAACAATCGAATATAGACGGCTAATATACGGCTCGAATACACGCGCGGAATCGGATCGTCTCGCGTATAAAGCTGCGTAATTAATGACAGAAGGAAATAATGCACATCTAAGGACCGTGTCCGATATCGAGTGAGCCACGATCGCATTACGCGCTTTAATCCGAGCTCGTAAAAGCTTTGAGGCAGCCATCGGGGCGAGTGTGCTTTAAAACATCAAACGTTCGCGGAGCGGCAATCATTCTTCTTTGAGCTTAAAAAATATGAAGCCTTTGTGATTGATGTGTACATAGCCCTCGACGTAGCCCCGATTCCTTTTCGTACACCTTCTTTCGTTACCCCGATTAAAGCTCGTCGTAAATCTTCGGCTAATATTCTGTCCAAAAACGCGACTGCCTCCTGCCTTATGCGATTATTATTGCTGCTTGCGGGACGTTTTTTGCGTAGCGACAATAACGGGAGGCAGAAGGAGAGAGGGGAGAGAGTCATTATAACTTTTTATCCGCCTGGCCCTTTTTTTTCGACCGACTAATATCGCGCAATCGCGCCGAACAATACATTTTTACGGCTCAATAGATCTCGGGGAAAAAAAGTTGGATGAAAATAGTCGCCGAGAAACAATCTTTTTTTTTTTTTTTTTTTTTTTTTTTTTTTTTTTTTTTTTNNNTTTTTTTTTTTTTTTTTTGTCGTATCTCGAGAGGTCCTTCGCATAATTCGGAATCGTACAATTCGATTTTATCGACGAAATCGCGAGGAACGGCGGGATGCATACTTGATTTTAAATTTCCCGATGTGCGCTGTCGATTATTAATGACGCAGCTAATTAATGTCCCGCCTGTTTGGGCGCAAATTACAATGCGTGGTTAATGGAAGTTGAATTTTGAGAGCACGCGATCTCTCGATTTACAGTCAATCGGAATCGAATTTCACGGTGATATACACACATAAACACAGCCTCTCATTCGACTTTCATGCGACAAGCCGATATTATTGCTCAATTTCCGGATCACGGAAAATTGCAGGACGAATTTTAGTCAATTTTTAATCCATTTTTAATCTTTCTCTCTCTCTCTCTCTTACATCTATAATTATCTAGTTGTAACTAAGCTAAAATAAAAAAATATGAAGTGATGCATCTTACAATTTCTCGTTTATCTTTATAAGATAGCGTGTAATCTGTAAAACAAGAAATTTCCTAAAATTCTTAAAAAAATCTAGAAGAGAATATCTAGCGAAAATTATAGAACGCTCATATGATAAGAAAATTATGGATGCGCTCAGCGAGTTTCCATGGAAAAAAAACGAGCGCGCGAGGATGACACTAAATTCGTTGTAATGCACCTTAAAACTTCCCTTAGCAACGCTAAGGGTCGCGCGTACGATTACACACGCAAGCGGTGCGTTTCCGGAAACGACGAGCAACCCTTAGGAATATATCGCGATAGTTGGTAACAACAAGTCGAGGAGAAAGAGGCGATTATAGATAGGTCGCCGAGGTGACACACGGGCTCGATATGGTGGTCAATGCACCTCGTCCTCACCCTCGCGGTACGGAAACGCCGAGGAAACGTCGCGGGACCCGACGACGAAGTTAGTAACGCGGATGAAGGGAAGAGGCAATGGGGTGGCTATCAGCTAACGTGCGCGAGGGTGGCCGTCTCTGGGACAACAGGGTTGGGCACGGGGTGGCGAGGACGCATGCGTCGAACCCGGCCGCCGGGGGCTGTCGTGTCGCTCTCTGCCGACGGTTTCGCCAGTCGTCGTGACGACTTCGAGCCGTCGTCGTCGAGAGCGTAGTCGCGAGCATGTCTTGGCGTTCGCACGGAATTTTGAATCGCCGGCGATTTGGCGCCGCGGGTGTCGTCGTCGGCGGAGATCATCGCGAATGAGCGTTTCTGTGTGCGTCGCGTCGTGCCGGCATCGACGAGGGGAGATCGTCGTTCGTAGGTGAGCGCGATTTCGCGAAGTGGTGCTGCGATTTACGTGGTTATCTCATCCGCGGCGCGCGGACTCGGACAGGTGCGCGAGTGACGGTTACGACACCCCTCCGGTGTTATCATCGTCGCGGTTAAAGGTGCTCCGTGATTGCACGTCGAATCGCGGCGAGCGGATGGACTTCGACACCTCGGATCGTCCGATACCAGAAGTGAGTGTAATGTCTTTCCATTTCAATTACTCGTGCGGAGAATTCTTTTCTTTTTGGAGAAATTTTTGAAATCTAAAAATGTTTCTCGCGCGGGATTTTTTTTTCGCGGGATAGATATTTGTAATAATAGAGTAGAATAATAAATTTTCTCTTTATTAGATATACGGGGTGATTGCGAAAGATAGATTTGATTTTCGTTTCATGTGTTTCCGAAGATAGATGCGCTCTATTTGAATATTAGATTAAATATTAGAAATTTACGGCAAAAAAAAAAAAAGATGGCCGCGCGAAAATAAAAATATCTATCGTATTATTAATATCATTACCTCAAAATTTGTACATATTATTATAATATAATATTACGAATGCGCGTTCGTCGCGCAGTTTAAAATATAACATGATTTACAAATTCTATTTACATATCTGCATTAAATTTCATGAAACTCACAGAAGCTGCTTATTTAAAGTCAAATATAGTGCGATTGCATCATTGTTTTTTTCTTGTGGAAAAAAAATGAGAAGAATAGCGCGTTGAACGTATTGCGCCGAATCGATATTGTATTTCCGTAACATATGGTACGTGTCGAATGGAATAGTATAAAATACAAATCTGTGTGTTATCAGAATACATCGTATTCGGATAGATCACCGTTACGCGAATGTAAAGTTTTTCAATAAACGAAGAATTTTTTAAAAAATGCATGACACATTTCTCTCTTCCTGCAAAATATATATTCCGAACCAATATATCTTTTATATTACGGTCAAATTGGATATTTCGAGTAATTTCAAGACGATTTTTTTTTTTGTAATATATATACATAAAGAGGGAGCGAAAAAGCTATCATGTATAAGATATCTTGATCTTTCCTAACATATATATGTGAGAGAGAGAGAGAGAGATTTAGTCTGATGAAAAAAATAAATATATACATAACTAATATAATATAAAAAAGATATAATATTATATTATAAGCGAGAAAGAGACAATATGTGTGTGTATATATATATGTAATAATTATAATTAATTTTTAAATAGTTATATATAAAATTTTATATATTTATAATAGAATTCATCAGAAAATTATAAAATTATATGTATATATATATAATTCTATACACAATTATATATACATTATAAAATGAATTATATATATAATTTTATAATTTTGTGATAAATTCTATTAATAAGATTAATAATAAATTACATGATCTGCCATTTATCGCGGCGTTACGTTGTGCACAAATTAAAATGCCTTGATAAAACATATAGCATTGATAATAAACTCGGTCGGACAGTAACTCGTTGTAATGCAATATCGCGGTAGTTTAACACCGCATGTAGCCGCCGTATTTTAGTTGTTGCAGTTCACGCGGCTACATCATTTCCTTCTTCCGCCTAGCATCGAGTCGTCTATGTAACTCCGTTGGGCGAGTAAACACAAATGTGTGTACAGGCTTCATAATACTTTTCGCGGCGTTATACTAAAAACATTCTGAGATATATATATATATATCGCAGAGAATACTGTACCATTTTATTCTTATACGCGCGACATAAGAGGAAATGTTGTTGCAACATCTGTATCTGTCAGTTTGCATCTTTATCGATATATCGCATGGCATGGAAGAGCTGTTTATTCGTTTATTCAGGCTCGCGTATATTGAAAACTTGAATAAACAAATGGAGACAACAAGAGAAACAAGACAACGGAGAAACTTTAGCCGTATTTAATTTTTAATTAAATTAATTAAATTCTCGCGCTTTTTTTTATCTTTTCTTTATTTCGCGATAGACTTTTTTCCGCTTTCCTTTATATAGAGTCGCACCACACCCTCCGTGTATTTGACACTTTAGTATCGGATTACTATCCCGTTGGTTCGTTACAAGCTACAACCGAGGAAAACATGTGGCCTATTAGGGAAGCTATCATATATACGGTCCATCAATTATTCGATTCTTGTTATTCTCTTTGAGTAAATTATGCTTATTAATTTGCCTGACGGTAAACCGTAGTAAAACTCGCACATCGCGCTAGTAATAGTTTTTAAAATTTCTCTTTTCTTTCTTTTATTTATATATGTATAATTAATATATCTTCTCCCATCGTTTCATCCTATTTCGAGTGTTTGGTCGACGATTATATAAGAATATATGATTTCGAGGGAGAGTTAAAAATCCTTGTACATGCGGTACTTTAATGTCCTCGACGTGCACACTCGAAACATTCTCACGATTTATTGTATTTTTATCTCTTCTTATTAATCGCCGAGATGTCTTATCTAATTAGGCGACGGTAAGTCAACGTTACGGGCGAATAATTATTACATGCTAGTAATTACGATTGAAACAGACGTCTCATATTTTTCACGATTGTTTCAGATTCAGACTTTCCACATTCTTTGTGTGAATAGTGACACGTATTTATTTTTATATTGTCTTATGTCAGATTATATTATGATCAAAAATACGCTTTTCTCATGTAATAATCAATATCCATATTCTTCATATTTCGAAGGTTTCATACTATTCGCAGAATAAATGCAATTATTGTACGGAAATCTGGTATACGATATGCATTTGTGACGTGCTTCCGCATAATAAGAAAATTCATTATGCTTCGAAAAACTCCGCGTTGCATGAATATCGGCTGTAATATCATGCGAAAGAAAAAAATGGCAGCAAATTCACGATAACGAAGCATCGAAGACCGGTTAAACGGCTAATTTTATTATCGAGAACGGCTAGTAAATCGCGTTCTTATTCCCCCGTTAAGATTAACTTTTTGCTCTTATTAATCCGCGAAACTCTCGATCGCCGTTTCTCAAGCACGCGATTGACCTTTTTCTCTGTCACATCGTCCTTACTTACTTTCATAATTGAATTTTCCTTGTAAGATATCGATTTTTATACCTCATTAAAAAGAACGAAATTATAAGATAAATTGTAACAGTTTCTTTTTTAAAGATTTTAAATGTTTGTATAATATATTTACGATCTGAACGATTTATAATTATTAATAAATCAACGCACGTAGTTTGTATTATAAAATAATAGGGCAATAATATCACTAAAAAAAAAAAAAAAATTTCTAAAATTTGCTTTAGAAGGGTTAAACTTTATATAGATTTCGAGACATGCACTGATCACTTCAATTTCAAATTGCTAATCGAATTGTACGGATGACAGAACTTCTCGGCCGCGAGAGATTGAAATTTGGTCCGGCTTAATCCGTGGCAATCGAACAGCAAGAGGATTTTATTGGCAATCGTAAAAGAACATCACGAGACCAGAATAATTCGCGAGGTCAGCATCGGAAAAAGGAATCGCGTTAAATATGAGAAGTTTCCGTGCAAATTCCAGAACTTTTGTATCGCGAAACGTTGCCGAAGAATTCTCCATAAAGTAAAACCGTTTATATTACGTTGATTACTAAAAGCGTTTGTATGGCGGACGATAAATTTTCACCATCGCTCCATGGACGGCGCGATATGGCGCTCTTCGTACTAAGAATACCTAATATCGATTAACCTTGCGACTAGTACACACGTGAGAACGTTCCTATAATATTTCTATGCTTTTTGCTATATAATTAAATATTCCCCGTGCTGCTATTGGATTCCTTTCAATAGTAATGATATAATTACACTACGCATGATCCTGACGATACGCTTTCATGGTTTCCTTGGAAGACGTATCGATGCGTACACGTATGTCAGGATGATTCCAGGGAGATTAAAAAGCTTCTTTTTATACTATAAAGATATTTTTATGAATTGTAAAATGCGCGAAAAACAATTTAGTCAGTAATATTCTTTATATCATAGTGTTCCAAGTTGGAATTTTGTTTTTTTTTATATGGTTTATGGGTTTTAGAGAATTTTGTTAGATTTAATTTAGGAATTGAGCCCCTATTTTGTATTTCAAATTGACAGTAAACGAACAATTTCTCACTTAAAAGTTTGAAAGAGAAACTTTTGAAAAAACTATAAATTAAATAGTTTCACAAAAGATTTTGCTGTATCTTTAAAACAATGGCTTTCAAAGGGTGTACCGTGAAATTTTCAAAGTGTGTCATGAAAGTTCTATAATATATGTATTTATTCAATTAATACAATTACAGGGACTATATCCAGTAGGATATATAACGTCTAGTATTAATAAATAAAATAAGTCTATAAATATATATTAAATAATATATTAAATAAATTAAAAGATTAAAAATACCAAGTCTTTTGTAGAATATTTTATTGAATACAGCGTGATATGTCGCCAAATCCGACGAAAAAAGCTACTGTGCCGCGAGCGCGAAAAGTTTGAGAACTATTGATTTAAAGTATTAAAATAGATATTAGATTGAAAATTCAGAGATCAAAAGTAAGAGAGAAATTATAACTCGAGGTATCATTTTCTTCCGCATTTTTCCAGTATGAACTTCTCGGCCGCGAGAGATTGAAATTTGGTCCGGCTTAATCCGTGGCAATCGAACAGCAAGAGGATTTTATTGGCAATCGTAAAAGAACATCACGAGACCAGAATAATTCGCGAGGTCAGCATCGGAAAAAGGAATCGCGTTAAATATGAGAAGTTTCCGTGCAAATTCCAGAACTTTTGTATCGCGAAACGTTGCCGAAGAATTCTCCATAAAGTAAAACCGTTTATATTACGTTGATTACTAAAAGCGTTTGTATGGCGGACGATAAATTTTCACCATCGCTCCATGGACGGCGCGATATGGCGCTCTTCGTACTAAGAATACCTAATATCGATTAACCTTGCGACTAGTACACACGTGAGAACGTTCCTATAATATTTCTATGCTTTTTGCTATATAATTAAATATTCCCCGTGCTGCTATTGGATTCCTTTCAATAGTAATGATATAATTACACTACGCATGATCCTGACGATACGCTTTCATGGTTTCCTTGGAAGACGTATCGATGCGTACACGTATGTCAGGATGATTCCAGGGAGATTAAAAAGCTTCTTTTTATACTATAAAGATATTTTTATGAATTGTAAAATGCGCGAAAAACAATTTAGTCAGTAATATTCTTTATATCATAGTGTTCCAAGTTGGAATTTTGTTTTTTTTTATATGGTTTATGGGTTTTAGAGAATTTTGTTAGATTTAATTTAGGAATTGAGCCCCTATTTTGTATTTCAAATTGACAGTAAACGAACAATTTCTCACTTAAAAGTTTGAAAGAGAAACTTTTGAAAAAACTATAAATTAAATAGTTTCACAAAAGATTTTGCTGTATCTTTAAAACAATGGCTTTCAAAGGGTGTACCGTGAAATTTTCAAAGTGTGTCATGAAAGTTCTATAATATATGTATTTATTCAATTAATACAATTACAGGGACTATATCCAGTAGGATATATAACGTCTAGTATTAATAAATAAAATAAGTCTATAAATATATATTAAATAATATATTAAATAAATTAAAAGATTAAAAATACCAAGTCTTTTGTAGAATATTTTATTGAATACAGCGTGATATGTCGCCAAATCCGACGAAAAAAGCTACTGTGCCGCGAGCGCGAAAAGTTTGAGAACTATTGATTTAAAGTATTAAAATAGATATTAGATTGAAAATTCAGAGATCAAAAGTAAGAGAGAAATTATAACTCGAGGTATCATTTTCTTCCGCATTTTTCCAGTATAGAATACAACTAAAATTTATTATCATTACTCTAAATATTATTTCCGATTATTTTAATTTTCCTACGAAATTTGCCTTTAGAGTTTATTTAAAAATATCTTTTTATATCGTGTACTATATTTCCAGTCCGCAGTAATCGATTTTGCTAATTTATTACTTAAGAAGCAAAATCGATGATATTTATTAAATATAGAATAGCTAAAATATGAGAAGAAAAACAAAATGTCTTGTATCACGTTTATTTTTATGCATGTATATTCGAGACTACAACGACTGGGCGTTAAATATCGTGCGACGCGCATTGTTCGAATTCGCGATTACTTCCGGCAATATCTAAATTGAGCGCGTACAGTGCAGCATTGGATTGCAATTAATATGCACAAGCACCTTGCGCTTTTCACCGAAGTGATATAATCGCGCGGCTATTTCCTTAATTTTACCGTGTGATCTAATATCGATGGCGCGCCGAATCCTTTCGTTGAAATACGCAAAAACTTGAGATAATTATTTTATTAATTGCGTTCTTTCAAAGAAGAAAAGAAATTCTATTTTATTTAATTTTATATATAATTTTAATATATATGGATTTTATGTATAATTTTAATATATATTGATTTTTGGATTTAAGAACTTTATTCATCTTTGAAAAAAACATGAGCTTTTTGTATTATTTAAAGATAAAAAAGAAATAGATTATTCTCCTCTTTGTAAGATTTCACGTTGTTCTCTTCGCGATATTTCAACGGGACTTTGATTCACGGGGTCAAGACACCATCGAATCGTCGCGTGTTGATTTTCCTGTGGCGCAGATGTCACATTCCAGGATCAATTGGATGACAAAAGGCACGTTTAGGCACAATACGTGTCACCGAACTACAGAATGGCTTCCCCCTTTTCCGCCGATGTACCACTGGCGATTAAGTGCACTGATCTCACTGTCATTGATATCGTTTGTCGACTGACAATGTTCGCGGTGTCATCAGGAGATGATTAAGTTAGCTCCCTCCACCAGTGCAAAATAAAGTCTGACATATTTTAAAATTAGGTGCTAATTATACGCTGAAATACCCGAAGTCAGGTATCAAAGTCAGTAGTTCAAACGGTTATAGAAAATTAAATTCATATCGAGAGAGGCCGACTTAACATTATAAATTGGATCTACTATAAAAAAATATATAAATAACATGAAAGGAAAAAAAACAAAAAACGTAATAATTAAATGTCAATTAGGTGCTCTAAGAAATCATTAGGTTTATAATTAGCACCTAAAATATATATACCTGTTAAAATATATATACCTACTAAATTAAATTTTTAGAAAAATATTACCACATAAACTAAAAATCCATTATTCTATATAATATAATATTATGCTATTGCATTCTCTAGCGTTATTGATCTTAAAATTGGCACAATAAAAGAATTGAGAGAATATGAGATAGAAATATATGTACGTTTTCCAGAAAATATTGAGTAATGTATAGATATTATTGCGGACAACTGTATGCGCAATATAAATAACGATGATGACACAGCGCTCGTTATTAATATATAAAGAAAGAAGCTACATTATAATCTTCTGAAAAGTATGATGAACTAATTGAATCTATAAACGAACGCGGGGATAATGTCAGTTAAATTCGCCGATTAAATTTGCGCACGGCTCTAGCCAATATCCAATAGCCGAGTATAAAGTTACAATAACGAGAGGTCGCCCGATTGGCCGTATCAAATAAATTTGATCCGTTTTGGCCTTTAGAAAGCCCCAACGTGATACAAAGCCAATGCAATGCTATTTTTGAAATTCATATTATTTTCTCTTTTCGCTCTTTCAGTCAAATTATTTTTTGCTCTACATGTGTATCCGAAATATTTTTATTTTACGCGGTCATTTTTTAGGAAATAAAGTAAAGAGAAAAATTTTTATTAAATAAATAGACTTTAAATATTAATTCATTATCCATAAGTAAGAATTTTCATAGGTCATTTAAAAAAAAAAAAAAAAAAATTAGTTTTGATATATTATTATATTTAAAATTTCATGTATCGTAGAAAATTTTTTTTTCTTTTCTTTCTGCTCTAGATCCGCTCTATTATATCACGATGTTCGATTCGTATACAAATTTTGATGCATATGAAACGCGTCGAGCCGTAGTTATTACGAGGTGACAGAGCGAAATATTTTTTTCGACAATAGGCGAAAGTCATTTTCCGCCGACGTGACTTTTATCTCGACGTTGTCTTTTAAACTGACACTGATATCTTCCTTCGCTAACAATGCTCGTCGTCGAAACGGCTTTGAATTACGGCATCGCAACCGGTTAGAGTGGATAAATGGTACCTGATCCCACTTGCCGTGGCACGTGATGCAAACTAGGGTCAAGAAGCGGCAGACGATCTCTCTGGACGAAAAGGTGGAGCGCGCGCGGAGTCAATGGTGCATCGACCTCGCGTTTCGCTACGAGAAAGAGAGCGCCGTCTATTATATCGGCCGGGAATAACATCCTCCGCACGAAAGTAGTAGTAAAACGCGATGTAAAAAGGAATAAATCTGCCTCGCGAGTTATATATGTGTGTAGCAACGGTAATAACGATACCGCCGACAGCGCGCGTAACGCGACGATCGATATACTAAAGAGAAAATATCTTCATTCCGGACATATTTAAAACGCGTCGTACGATTGCACGCAAGTTTGCAATGCACATTTTATAGAATTTGCATATTTATAAATATATATATATATATATATATATTTTTTTTTTTTTGTATTTTTCGTCATACGGTTTATGTGATCTCTGAGATCTTTTGGAGACTCGTACAAAAAAAATGTGCATTAATCGCAGAGGATTTGATTATATTTTACGAGTTAATATTTACGATGCAATATGTTACATATAGTTCGCCAAATATACTTCCAAGGAATTCGTTTTCGACAGACTGGGTGAGACGAGGAATGGAAGGCGGGGGCGACGCAAGCTGTTTCGCGAGAAACTTTTGAATTATTTCTTCGCCATTTCTTTGACTGGAAGATACGTCGCTGCAGGATATTATATCCTGTAAGACTTTTGTCTTACGGAACCGCGTGGGGGAAAGTTCTCCCCATCTCTCTAACGTTGTTTCCGTCGAAACGGGAGGACGCGTCGCCGGGTTTGTTCCGCCGACGAAAGTTGCGGTCGGTCGGGCAGAGCTCGGCTAACGACGTTGCTGTTAATGGAGTCTGCAACGACACGGAAAATACGAGTCTAAAACCCTCCGTTGAGACGAATGAGGTATCGTAAGCTACTAATCGCGTTTATTACGGACGCGTTTTTTACTCGCGATTTTGCCGCATCACTTTGCGAAGGAAGAGGTCAGCCGATATGTGTACGTACGTCTCGCGCGAGATTATTAGAGCTCATCTCCTTGATCCTATAGGCGAAATAACATATCTTTATGTTATAACACCTCCCATTTCATCCGAGAACAAAGAAGAAAAAGATAAAGAGAGTTTATGGGCTTAGATTATTAGTTTGCTAGCGTTATTTTTTCTTCCTCCATTCCCACCGTCTGTTCTCTCCCGATCGTACCTGCCATTCTTTTTGCGATTTCGAGTGAAACGTGACGTGGAAGTAAAACGGAGGTACCGTGAAATTGGAACGTAACCGATTCAAGAATCGTTCTATTTTTTTGGCCCTTGTCATTTTTGTAAAAGCGCTTCGCGCACGTGCGTTTCGTAAATGAGAAATAGACGCGATGACAGGACCAACTTTTATAACACGGAAATTTTAGGTATTTTTACACGGCACATTTGGATGGGTAATTTTTTTTATATTATGCTCTCATATATTTATGGAACAAAAATTATTTTTTCTTCTGTTCTTACTACTCATAATTCTGTTACTCTGACTAATAAATTTTCTGCTGATATCTTTTTAAAAATATAAAAAACGACTCAAAGTTTCTTATATTTTCTTAAAGATTTCGGAATCGTAGATATCGCGTTTTTGCGTGATGTGTCGGCTCTATCGAGGCTAACATAATTTTCATAATCTTGCAGATACCGAGGACTCCATGAATTAGTTACTCGCCGTATTAAGGAAGAGAGACGAGGTCGGCGTGCGACCTACTCGTGAATCATCGTTCGTCATTATGCAACGGTGAACTTACCCGCTTTCATCGGCGCATACGTGCCAGGTGCAGTCGGAAATCGCGCCGGGAGAGTTTGCGGCCGATTCATGGAATCGTGATCAGGTAAGGGTTGCAATTTCTATGGCGTTGCAGCGTGCCGAGACGGAATCGCCAAGAGAATTTATATACGTCAGAATTGGAAACAACGTGCCAATCGGGCCCGGTATCTCTGGGGCGATGACGTAACGGTCGTAAGATACGAAATTTCCTTTGAAAACGAGGTCGGGGATCGACAAGTCGAGCGTGCAATGCTTCCCGAGATACATATATATATATCTCAGGCTAGGTTGCACAAGGACGAACGATTTGAAGGAATCAGCGCGATACCGATAATGTCATTCGTGACCGATAATCGTCTGATACGACTTATCTGATTTAAAAGTCGAGTAATTTTGATTTTAATACTTTTAGTAATGTGAAAAAAGTATTATATTTATTAATTAAATAACTGTGTGTTTTTTAACGTTTCTCCGTAATTCTGTTTATGGATGAATTTGCAATTATTTCTCATTTTGCGTGGGCACGCGAGCACCACCCTTTTCATTTATTACGCGAGTACATGCATTTTGTTCAGCACTTCACGGCATTCGCTCTTTATATCGCATGTGGGTCAAGTGTGAACTGTCAATATTTCGTTTTACATATTTCACCTGCGACGTGTTAGCTCTCCACAGAACGCGGATATTTTTCTTTTTTATTCCCATGCATTTCAAATATTGACTTTTTGTTGTAAATCTTATTTTCAATCTCTATTTGACTATGTAACTTCAGAATCATTTAATGGTATATAAAGTCTTTAATAAAAAAAAAAATATATATATATATATATAACTGGGATAATTTATTAAGATTGATTTATCGCATGTTTTCAATCATCAAAGCTATTTCGTGTTTAACTTAACACGATTGGCGGCTCCGTACTTTCGAAGCCAAGGCTATAATAATTAAGTTATCGGCGGAAAAAGATAAAGCGCGACGAGGAGATAATGTTATTCTGCGACGCAAGAAAATCCTCTTGTGAACCTCTCAACAGCTCGTAATAGCATGCATAACAACAGCTTACGGAGAACGAGAGATCGTAAAATATAATCAACGCGAAAAGGGTTAAACGGCCAAGACAGACGAAAGAGGTGGAGGACTCGGCGCGTCGCGCATAATGGCCTGACTAACGCGCGAAGCTAAATGTGCGTGGGGGATCCTTCGTAATGTGGACATCCTTGGCATAAGCATAGAAAGCTAGAAAGCCTCGGCACCGTCTATGATAACCCAAATACGAGTAGTCGCGCTCAATTATCCGACTTTGTTTCAAGAGAAAACCTTCCTCCTGCGTTTTTAAGCGAATGTAAATCGCGCTGCGTCGTGAAACGCTCCAAAATTTAGATTCATTGTTCATCTCACAGTCATAGAGTCGCTAAATTGCGTTTATCAATTTATCGCATCGCAAGAGAAAAATGTAATTTTTTTTTTCAAGTAGAAATATGAATTTTTTAAAAAAATTTCTTTAAAGTCACAAAGCAACGTCAACGATCGTTCATTGAACTTTGTTCCTGCGACTTTATAACGTATCTCATTAAAAATATAGTGAAAGATTCAAATCTATGAAACAATAAACGGGATTCTCGGGGTTCCGTGTTTCTCGCAGAAATATTTCCCACAGTCGACTGAATTCTACGCGAGTCATCGAGCGTTACGTGGGAGAAGTTTTGGCAACCGCGACGTGTCTCGATGCGTTAAAAGTTTTTGCCGGTCGATTGAAACGGTACGGCACGACACACGGATTAACACCCGGCATTAGAAAGACAGTTTAGACCATTTTCAGACCGCGACGCGACGCCTGCGACGGCTCCGACGACGAAGATGAAGGCGACGAGAGAGTTCGCGCTCACTTTCCCTCGCGACGCGTATCTATCGTCCCCGGCGATCGCTAAAGGGTACCCCCCGTCACCGCGGCGGCGAATTCGCTTTCGCGGATCCCGGATAGATCTTACACGAAGTCGGCATGGTGGTGGGTCGAATAACGACGAGACCTTTCTCAGTTACAGACGATAAATAAGCTAAATGTAAACCCAGGGTTAAGAGAGTGACTCTCTCCTTACTTTCCCTCTTAAATTAAGAACTCTGTGTAATTGAGTCTTGATGTCCGAAACAATGGATTCCGGATGAACCGAGGAATTATTTAATCATCAAAGATACGTATATTTTTATTTTAATAATTATATTATACATAATATTTGTATCTAAAATTTCTCTTTCGCTTACTAGATTTATAAAAATTATATAAATGTGGATATAATAGCAGGCATTTAATAAAAAATATAAATGATTGAGGACATCCTAAAACCTGAATTCTTCCGGTAGAAATATTTTACTCGACTTGCAGACAAGCAAAGCAGAATTGCACGATAGCTACGCTAGCCCGAACGGATTTAATCATTCCGGCCGAGCGGGATCTATCCGCGAACCGCACTAAAGCGATAATCGATTAAGCAGAGGTCGACGGAAATTGGCACGAGAGACTGACAGGCAGGACGACGAAGGTAACAAATGACGAAACCAAGGACATCAGTCCTGCTATTATGTCGAAACTATCATTGGGGAATCAAACGCGTTAAATTATACGAAAAAAAAAAATTATGTCCCACGAAATTCAGTCGCGTTAAAACATTATGTCCGATAATATTACGTAGCGATAAAACCCGGCTTTTTATATGACGAGTTAATTAATTAATGTGACATCGTTCACGCGATGTTGTTAAGTAACTTTGGAAATTAATAATCTCCGAATTATTTCGACATAATTGTGCTTCCATTCGATATCATAACTGTATGGTAAATTGATCAGTATAATTTCATTATTTATTACTATTAAATGAAAAAGGACTATTACCGAATAATTTCACTATTAAAAAATATTTAAAAAATACAAAATTCTCTCGCATAAAATTGTTATATTTTATCATTATTAACTGTGTATATATTATCAAAACTGTTTTGAAATTAATAAACTTCCATGTCAAGGTTTAACGGCTTAATCTTGCTTTGATGTCTCCGTAAATGTCATTGAAATAAATACTTAAAATCGTCGATAGCGAGAAAGTGCGGATTATTTTACTTTTAGAAGCTTATGATAAAGTACATACACGTGTCGTGATAAAAATTATATCATGTCTATGAAGATTTTCGTACTGTGAAAGGCCCGCCCTTCGGAATTTCCGCGCGAGTTTTCCACGAATAAAGCTGCGCGGATTTTAGATATATAGTGTGTCGTCCTCACAAGGGATTTTTTTATATACAGCTTCTCCCCGGGGAAATCCATGCTTTATCTAAGATAGATTTTCTCTTTGATAGAATTGAAGCTTCTATTCCCCAATTTTCAACTAGAAATTTTATTTCGAAATAGAAGTTTACTCGAAATTGTGCAAAAAATCAGCTTTGCATTTTCTTTTTTATTCGCGCTATCGAGTTTCGAATTTCTGGATATCCAATCACAAATAAATTCTCATAAATCGGTCATTTCTATAAATTAAACATTGACCAACTTTTATAACACGGAAATTTTAGGTATTTTTACACGGCACACACACACACACACACACATTTGGATGGGTAATTTTTTTTATATTATGCTCTCATATATTTATGGAACAAAAATTATTTTTTCTTCTGTTCTTACTACTCATAATTCTGTTACTCTGACTAATAAATTTTCTGCTGATATCTTTTTAAAAATATAAAAAACGACTCAAAGTTTCTTATATTTTCTTAAAGATTTCGGAATCGTAGATATCGCGTTTTTGCGTGATGTGTCGGCTCTATCGAGGCTAACATAATTTTCATAATCTTGCAGATACCGAGGACTCCATGAATTAGTTACTCGCCGTATTAAGGAAGAGAGACGAGGTCGGCGTGCGACCTACTCGTGAATCATCGTTCGTCATTATGCAACGGTGAACTTACCCGCTTTCATCGGCGCATACGTGCCAGGTGCAGTCGGAAATCGCGCCGGGAGAGTTTGCGGCCGATTCATGGAATCGTGATCAGGTAAGGGTTGCAATTTCTATGGCGTTGCAGCGTGCCGAGACGGAATCGCCAAGAGAATTTATATACGTCAGAATTGGAAACAACGTGCCAATCGGGCCCGGTATCTCTGGGGCGATGACGTAACGGTCGTAAGATACGAAATTTCCTTTGAAAACGAGGTCGGGGATCGACAAGTCGAGCGTGCAATGCTTCCCGAGATACATATATATATATATCTCAGGCTAGGTTGCACAAGGACGAACGATTTGAAGGAATCAGCGCGATACCGATAATGTCATTCGTGACCGATAATCGTCTGATACGACTTATCTGATTTAAAAGTCGAGTAATTTTGATTTTAATACTTTTAGTAATGTGAAAAAAGTATTATATTTATTAATTAAATAACTGTGTGTTTTTTAACGTTTCTCCGTAATTCTGTTTATGGATGAATTTGCAATTATTTCTCATTTTGCGTGGGCACGCGAGCACCACCCTTTTCATTTATTACGCGAGTACATGCATTTTGTTCAGCACTTCACGGCATTCGCTCTTTATATCGCATGTGGGTCAAGTGTGAACTGTCAATATTTCGTTTTACATATTTCACCTGCGACGTGTTAGCTCTCCACAGAACGCGGATATTTTTCTTTTTTATTCCCATGCATTTCAAATATTGACTTTTTGTTGTAAATCTTATTTTCAATCTCTATTTGACTATGTAACTTCAGAATCATTTAATGGTATATAAAGTCTTTAATAAAAAAAAAAATATATATATATATATATAACTGGGATAATTTATTAAGATTGATTTATCGCATGTTTTCAATCATCAAAGCTATTTCGTGTTTAACTTAACACGATTGGCGGCTCCGTACTTTCGAAGCCAAGGCTATAATAATTAAGTTATCGGCGGAAAAAGATAAAGCGCGACGAGGAGATAATGTTATTCTGCGACGCAAGAAAATCCTCTTGTGAACCTCTCAACAGCTCGTAATAGCATGCATAACAACAGCTTACGGAGAACTTTCAATTTTCTTTTTTAAAGCTGCAATCTTTATCCTATCTTTATAAATTATGAATCGTTATCATAATGATGTCTACCTACGAATTTATTGGACCCGATCATGACATTCGCGTCTTTCTTCGAAAATTATAACCACTATTAAAGATGGAAGATTACGGTTTATCGCGTGATAGTCGCGCATTGACAACTGCAAAAAGAGAGGAATCGTAAACAGGCTAAGCCGGTTACTATTTCTGCAGAATGTGTCGCGTTTGCGGGGATCTTGCGAGTTCCAGTAGGATCCTTTGATTCTGAGAATCCTTTTATAGGCGCGTTGCCGGACCGATAATGTCTCGCATAAAGTTTGTATGTCCAAGGGGGAAAAAACGACGACGACAATTTAAGCTTACAAACATAATGTCCTCGCGCCCCAACGGTGTCCTTTAGCGCCGCGTATATTTCCCGACGCATCCGGCTATATCCTGTTTATACGTCGTTTTTTTCGAGTGGGTGTCAAAGCCACCATATAGCTTTTTATATAAATATCCCATCGTATCGCGACTATAAGGTTGTAACCGAATCATCTTTTTTCGACTGCATTTTTCCGATACATCCTCCCAAAAATTTCCGAAAAAGTTAATAAGATTAAAAAATTGTTTAATGAATATAAACTTGAAATAAACATAAACCTTCTACTACGATTCACACATTTTGCTATTCGCTACTATTAATTTCATTCTCCCATTCGTTCGTTATTTCGCGAAGATGTCGTCGGCGAGATGATGACGCGCGACAGAAATTCGACGGTAAACGCAATTTGAAGATGTGATGACGTTTTAACTACCGCATAACGGAAGCATAATATTCATCTTGCGCGATGTATATATGTATATACATCGGATAGGAAGATAAACCCCTCATAGCATTGCTAATAAACTAACTTCTCCCTGTTTCGTCAACATTGTACAGCGAATACTCCGCGCTACGAGACAAATTTAATAATTACGCGAATCTACTATCTTTGTTCGAGCCCGATGTAGCACATTGAGGCGTTAATTACTTTCATCATTACCATTGCAAATTGAATCGCGAGCGGGATGCGCCCGGATTCATTACGCGAGCAATCTTCCTTATGAATAATTTTGCATTTGTTGTTACCGGAGTTCGATAAGTTTTTTCTACGGTACGACTTGAGGTAGTTGATGAAATATAAAGGGTAGGATAAAAAATTATTAATATGATATAAATTAATATTAATATGATATTAATATTAACTAATAATATATACAAATATAGTGAGAGAGAGAGAGAGAGAGAGAGAGAGGAGGAGAGGAAAGGAAAGGAATAATGAATAAAAAAATTTAAAAAAAAAGCCATATGATCGTCTGGCGTTATTACATCATTTTGCAATCTCCTCTATATAGATTCGTGGGTGACGTCAAGGGCATGGGAGATTCAGCATCCGGATCTTCATCCTAATTACGAATGGCGTCATTCGTTTGATCTCAAGTAGGGGATACGAGCGCGCATCGTTTTTCTTCTCGCTCGTTCTCAGCTCTCCGCTCTCCTTTTCTCTCGTTAGATGATCCCCACATATTATGCAGTGGTACGCCGGCGTTTATAAAATGTGGGCCACTTCAGTACGCGGATCGTCGATGCGCGGATCGCATTACTCGGAACCGAAGCCGATCGTCGATCTAACATCTACGTGACGATGATCGAGATCGTCGTTTTTCACCGTCCGGCTGTCCGGCTGTTTCGATGGTGCCGTTGGCTGCTTTATTACCTTTACGCGAACGTGTCGAATCTCGGTGAGTGCGTGTAATTTAAAGCGATTGTCATTTAAAAAAAAAATTCAACGGGAAAAGAAAGATATGTGTGACCTTATTTTTTTTATTAAAAGAGATTTCACAAAAAAACTAACAATTATTTTAGAATAATTATAGTTGCGTTACTTATCGTTCGATAACTGTATGGCGGTCATTACCAAGGTTGATTAGGACGGAAATATGATAATCTAATAGCATGTTTCTGTGATAACTCTCTTGAAATCACAATTTACGTTTTGCTATATAAGACTGTCGTTTTTCAAAAGGATTTTTACACGTATTTTATAAATTAATGTAAATAATAATATATATTATACATATATGTAGATATATATATCTCTTATGTCATGCACGATATTATTTATAACATTTTCTATCACAAAAAATAGCGATTATCTCTTTACACTGAGAGATATTACACATTACATGATTTGACCTCTCTCGCAAGATAACACTTTCTATTTTTAACATTGCAAAAGATTCGCGTAAACTGTTGAAGAGTGTTAGAGAATTTATAGGCGACACAGAGATTCAAGAATACTATACGTACGTGTGATGGTGTACGTTTTTTCTATATATATATTATTATTAAATCAATTTGAGACAGCATCTTCTAGACGCGTGTAAGATATAATTTAAATGACACCTCGCGTTTATCGCTGACATTGTTGTTAGCGCGTGAAGGAGACACGCTGTACTTAAACTGACCTCTCTCTTGCGCAATACCATACGTCAAAGCTAGCAGCTGTCTCTGACCATAGATATCCATGTGCGTGTAGAAACTGGGCCGCCACTTCCCTTCGTGTTAAAACGCGCTTCCGCATGCTTCTCGAGGCTGAGGAGACGACGCTGCTTGATGCAGTTTCCTTGATGCTAGAGACACTCGACGCTACGTTACTGTGCGGACACTGTCACGCTAGAAACGGAAATAGAGACTTGAAGTAGCTTCATCAGCGAAGAGCCAACATACAAGCGCAATATGTGGTTTTCATCGCGTTGTGTGCTTGATCTCTAAAAGAATTATACGATTAATGCTCCTGCTACTTCAGTTGAAGTAGCAAAAACTTTTGTTTCACTGACATTACACGCTACAGAGTGCCCGGCTACATTTTTTACTGGATTTTTATTGTTACTAAATAAAGAATAATAATGCTCTGATCTTTTATGCAGATAAAATAATAATAACCGTGTCTTTATATTCTTATACAAATAAGAAAGATTTAAAGTTACTCTCTAAATATATGCAAAATAAAATTAGAATTGTAAAATCCACTGCAAAGTTATGCTTCAAAGCAGCTGACGCGTTCTATTTGAAATTCAAAAAGATTTATGTGTTAGCGTTGCAAAATGCTATTCAATGACATGTATCTAAAACACGTTAAAACAAAGAGTGATATTTTCGGATTTATTCTACCGTAATGTATCGATCTCTTTATCAGATGAATATGACACGAATGAGACACGTAAACATATAAATACATAAATCATTTTAGGTGTGACGTTATCGGATTGTTATACTCAAATTGTAACGCGATCCTGAATAGGTTTGCGAGTGACGTGTGAAACGAAACGGATCGAAACATCACGCCCGTCGATAAAAACTCGGTCGAACTCCCAAGGCGTCGAGTTAGCGACACGAATTAATAACACCCATAGTTGTTGAATCTGATCTGTCAAGCTTCGAATTGTCTGAATTGTCGACAATGAAAGATTTCCGGTGTACGGTGCGATGTGCGACCGACGAGGGACGAATTTTCACGGTTTCGCGTTTCGAGGCACGGCATTAGCATAAACAGATTCCACTGCTCCGAATGCTTCGTCAGACTGCCCTTTTTACTCTTTCCGTATTTATGTGTTCCAAAGGAGATTATCAAATTTTGATGCGCGTCGAAGTTTCGGCGGGCCGAGCGTCGCATTTTCACCTCGACTTCGTGTAAAACGTGCCTCTTCAAAAATTCATATTTCTAGTTCTGCCCGACATATCCAAGATGAGATATCCGATACGAGGCATATAGTTCTATAAATAATATTTAAAGAACATTTTGTCGCGCTGCGCGAAGAGAGTAATAATTTATCGGGACGATAAATAGTGATCGTTCTCGCATTTGCGAATGCATCGTAGTAAATGTCCATTTTGATTAACGAATCTACTCTATACGTCCTAATAGCCGTTCCGTGAGCGCAAAATGCCAACGACGACGGACGAATCGAAAACAATTGGGAACAATTCGAACTCTATTCATTCGAATGACATCAAAAGCTCGTCGATAAACTTCGCTTCGCGCGTCGCGGTTTCAGGTGGGCCCGGCCAGCAAAAGCCACTGAATACACCATTATGGCTGGTACTGGTCGATCGAGGGTCGTGCTCGAGGGGTGCGAAGGAGAAAGCTGCATTTCATTGGGGTCATTGCTTCGCGAATCCTTAATTGGATAACGATAATACAGGAATAAGCTTTTATAGGATTCTCTTGATTTCGACAGGTCTCTTCGATGAATGGATCGCTTTCTCAACTAAAGCTGATGACGATAAACGCGATTGACTCTACGATAGTACGCGGGATTAAGACTAGCGTCTTGTTTCAACATCGAAAGGGGGAAGAAAATTATAAAGATAAAGATATAATTAATAAATGGATTTTATATAAAATATGTGTGTGTGTATTACACATTTAAGTTTCAGAAATTTTTAAATTTTTTTTAAATGAAAATATTTTAACAGTAAGATATAAATAGAATATAAATTCTAAATTCTAAAATGAAAATAAAATATAAATATAAATACAAAAAATATGTAGGAAAGCTTGGGTCTCTTAGTTTACATATATTTTAAAATAATTTTAGTGTAACATACAAGTGCCTATTTATGGATAGTGAAGCATTTAAATATTGGAAATTAGTCGGAGATTATTGAATTTTATTCTACAAAAATTCAAGAATTTCTATGCGTCATACTTTTCGTAAAAATAGTCACCGCAATCGATAATCGCGATTCGGTTCATTAATTGGATAATGTCAAAGGGATGCCCTTAATTTCACGGCCACGGGAAATAGAGACCTGCGGCACCCTTCGCAAGAAAAGATTCGGACGGAGGGAGAGGATCCAGAACACGATTAGGATCTCCTCCCCTCGACGACGGGAGAAAATATTTTCCCAGATCGGGGCCGGTAAACACGTGGCCTCGGTGCCGTCGACGATTGACCGAACCGGTCGTTTCGAGGGGGAATAGCAGGGCACGGGGGTTTAGGTCAGCACGAACAGGGGATCAATCCGACGAATCAATGATTGGCCAAATTGGCCGCGCTGTTCGCCACCTCCCGGGGATGCCGATTACACACGAGCCGCCGTATAATTATAGGCTGCGATGACACCTGTGATTTTTGAGTCACACCCTCGTTGCTGACCTTGATGTCGATCCCGTTCACGTGGACGTCCGTTTCGCGGTGAGCTCGTTAGCAGCGTCGAGTTCGGTCGATGAAATTAGCCGATGCCACTGAACGAACAATGGCGATTCCTCAGGGACAATAGCGAGCGGGGAAATTGCTGGCGGAAATTTTGCGGAACGTTTGTCAATCGCAAAATGTGCTGAAATTACGAAGCCGTTTCTAAAGCCGTTCGGGGCCATTCCCTCTCCGTTCACAAGTACGGTACGCGAAGTTGGAGCTAATTTATCTTCAACTTCGCCGACTGCGAACGTACCAAGTGCATTAACGCGGCGCGCTTTATTGTATAATTTATCGTTGGAGAAATTTTCCAATTCTCTCTCTTACATAGGCGTCAGATATTAATGAGTATCAGCGTGTGTCTGCTACACGACGTCACACTTCGAATTGTTTGACCTGATAACAATAGCCGCGCAAACACGCATCGTCACGTACGCGGCGATAGATTATTGATATTCTAATTATCCTCGAATAATTAGAGAACACCACACTGCGGCTTCTGACGGCGAACGCGTTTTGACATTCCAGTTTTGAGATTTCGAATCATTTAGGATGAATGCTCGCACGATTGCTATTAGCAGTTGCAAGCGATACGAAATAATACTATTAATCGCCGCGAAACAAATACATAAAAAAAAAGATTTGACCGACGCATGCTATTCCGTCAAAGTATGGGCGAAAATATCCGGCGTCTATCATTTAGCCATATTATTAATCTTTCCGTCGTTAGTGAAAATAAAATTATTCTAGGATAAACTTCATTACGAGAGCACGTATCTTAGATTATATTTATTAGCGTAATTGGATTAAATTTAAGATTGTGTTTTATTGTGCATATTTAAACAGAGATCTAATTACGTTGTAAATTATCCGCCAGTATTTTAGCGCGACTCAAGTTTCAAGAAGAACAGGTAACACATTCTTATTTTTTCATTTATTTTACGTGGATTTTCCTAAGGTAATTTAAGAAGGAGAAAACGAAATCTAAAAGCAGGCGGAGTACTAAGGAACATCACGACGATAAATCTAACGAATCGCGGAAGTTTTCCGATAAAAAACGTGCCGATAGTGAAAGGGCGGGCAATTAGATAAAATTCGCACGGTACTCATAAGAAGAAATGTCGAAAAAAATCTCGTATTTCCAAATTACGTTTAGGAATTGAACCATGATGGCTCCACTACTTTTGTAAAACATTATTTATTAAAGTCGATTTTTCTTTTAGCGCGCACAAGGCACAGGAACATTCTGTATCCTAAATTTATTTTGGTAGAGCCACATATTGACTGCCGGAAGATTCCTCCGCTCGTACCCTGCAGTCTAGGTCCCCCTGAAACACGAGGGTGAAAACGATACGTGTGCAATTTTCTCAATTGCACGACCGCACCCTATCCTTTTATCAATACACATAGTTTCTCCGCGTTGGTACAAGTTGATTCGGTGACGTCATCGCTCGAATCGCAAACGAATAAATTTCACGAGTAATTACAGGGGGGATTACAATTATAGCGAAGAGAGAAGCATTTGTTACTTTTAAAGACCGTGATTAAGCAATAAGACGTTTTTGAATATCTTTACCAAACGCATCGCGCGATAATAAATACATACATCTAGACATGTCTATCGTTTCTAGATCTTTATTCATCTGCGACTCCATCACTTTTATTTGACGACGATACGTTATTGCGCGATATAATTGTCTAATGAATCTAGGATATTTAACCGGCCATTATCTGGACAATAATATCAACCGCCGTCGATTCGAAACAACGACGTTGATTTACTGGCGAATCGTGACCGCGAATTCGCGCTCGCACCACTATCGCCAATTATCAAAGCGGAGCTTTATTCAGTTAGCGGTACGGGGCTGTTTAACTACGCGAGCCGCGATAAATCCGTATAATTTGATCGCTTGTTCGCGCCAACCTCTCGAACGACGACGGAGAGAAAGAGGCAGAAAGATAAGACTCGCCTTTCATGCTCTTACGACCGGCGATTCATCAGCTCACAAGAGTGCGCCGATCTTTACTCTTGAAAACGCCAATAAAAGTCGACGGGATCGTGCTCGCGTGACCCGCAGGATTTAGTTACTCATTTAAGTTTCATTTGCGTTACGTGCGCGATGTATCCGCGTTGCACGCCTTCTGTCTTTCTCTTTCTCGATGCATCGTGTAACCCCGACGCACGCGAGCAAGGACGACCGACGTCGTGTCTGCTCGATAAATCGGTTGGAAGGATACTACCGGCCATCACGACAGCTCCCCTTACGTAAGAATTCCGCTGAACGTCGCGTAAGTGAAATTCCTCGGTTTCGAGCAAATCTGCGAACGAATGCCGCGAATGATCGAATCCCCAACGCTCGCCAGATTCACTCTTGGATTTTTCAACGAGGCCCCGAATTAGATATCTGTGATTCTCAGCCATTCTTCTAGATAGAGTTTTTTTTTTTTTTTTTTTTTTTACTACGAACATTCGCAGACGAATACTCGCGGAAAATTCTGTTCAACGATATGTCGGATATACCTGAGCAACTATCATTTTTCACGGTAACTTATTTTCAACGATGAATCTGTCTACTCTAGCGCGATCCGCGCTACCAAAGGGAGGAATCCACGGAGGAGCGTTTGATTGACGGCTGTAAAATGATACGGGCGCGATTCAAACGGGAGGATGTATGGAGCTCCCGATGGCAAAAAAGTAATTAATTTCTTGCCCGCGCGTTTCGGTCGATAGCTTGCGGATACTATATCTGCCCCTGAGATTATTCGTGTACGTGTATAAGTGAATGAAATAGCTGGTGCGCGAAACTGCACTTACATCTGAGCTTTCTCCATTTTTCGTTGTGTGAAAATTCTGAGAAGTTCTGCGGGAAAGCTTATAATTAGAGATATTTTATTTTATTCTTCCCTCATTTAACTCGAGTATTTTATACGCGTATAAAAATGCAAACAAAATATAAAATAACATACAATATATAAAATTGTGAGAAACTGTGTACGCGTGTAAAATAAAATAATTTTATCTATTATACGCAATTGATAGGGGGTATTAAGCTATTCAAAGTTATTTCACTTCTTTGTTAATCCGATGCTTCATTATCGGCGCGCATTTATAACGGTGGAGAGATTGCCGGGGTTCGCAGGAAATATTTCATCCTCTCACTCCTTTCTGGCTACACTATCTGTTATCAGACTACGTTAATTTCCACCACAGTGCAATTTAAGCGGCTTCACTTTATAATTTGTGATTAAAGCTTTATTCGCGCGCGCGTTGTGAGATATATCATCTCTGTGCGATGAGAGCGCTAACACGTATCTAGAGATAACGCGTGATGGAATATCCTCCTCGTTGTCGAAACGCGGTCGCGCGCGATTGTTTCTGTGTATCGAAACTTCCGCTTCCTGATCCGCTTCCCTCCGATTGATCGATTGCCTGTCAAATATTTCTGAGCGGCAAAAGAAATAATACGCGATCTCGACATTCCTATTGTTGTCGTAATCACCAACGTGAACTGCAATCGGATTGAATGCAAATATAAGACGGATATCTGCATCGCGAGGAAAATACTTCGTGATACCGTAGTGAATCTATTTTAGATAAGGATTATAGCTTCACAGTCTCTATATATTTTGAAAATACTCGTTTTATTATTCCAAGAAAAAAAAAAGAAGGAAAAAATTCTTTTATATAAAAATAATATCTATTTAATGTGCATCACGTAGCAAGCAATACATATAAAATTATGTCATATATAACACACATATGTATATACATTTTTTATTTTATTTTTTGCTCCAATTTTCAGGCAAAGAAATACACATATAGGAATATAATTGCATTTCTTTTTCTAAGTACGGTATTTTTTAGTCTCTCGCGCACTATATCAATCGTTTATCGGAGACTCCGTCTTCCTGACGTAAAAGACGCAGCTTCTTCTGGATGAAAAATGTTTTTGAGGCAAGGGAGAGAAATGTCGTGTACGAAGTCGCGCCCTTGGTGAAATCGATAACCGCTCGCCCTCGCGCGCGGCACCAATTCTAAAAAGTATGTCAGCCAGTACGATACGCTTATGTAGAACTACCTTAAGCCCAAAGTTGTCCGTCTTTCTCCCCGTTCGCGTTTTAAGTCGACTGTATAATTTCGCGATTGTTAAACATAGAAACCTCGCAGTGAAAACGACGGCAAATTATACACAGCGACGAACATTGTTATGTATTAAGCAAATATGTTTGACCACCGCGACCGAATTATGCCCGAGAGAGAGATCCTTAATACGCATAATTTATAGCAATTCCGTGCATTTTGCGTGCCGGGATAGTCGCGGCGTTTGCAATTTGCATCGCGATTACACGTTCGCGTTCGATATCAGTCATTTCGGATGAGCTTTTCGCCACATTCCTGAATATGAGGGAAATTTTCACGTAATCATCGGAATAATGCTAGTAGAGAGATTGATTTGATCGTGTAATATTTGATTGTTCGAAAATTTAATCCGTTATTTCGACGGAGATATAATTTACATTCATTTAATTGTATAATTGCGGATAATAATTTATATCGTAACGGATTGGGGTGGTACATACCGTAGTAATTGACGGGAAAGCGTGATATTTAAAAGTATTAATGAATTATTTACCAAGTTATAAAAGGATTTTATTTTATTGTCAACGGTTTTTCTCTCTTTCTCTTTCTTTTTTTTTTTTTTTGAAATATCTCTTTTTTTTTATTGCCTAATCACCTAGCTTTAGCATAACGATAATTATAGGTTCAGGTAGAAGCCATCTAATACGTAGCCATCGATATTATACGTTTATGTCTACAGAGCGCCGTAATCAATATCCGTGATCCGAGAGATGCCATAATTAATTTCATAGGCCGAAACCTGAACCGCGCGATTATCGCCGTATGCGCTTACTCGCCGTCAGTTTATGGCTTTCGGTTTGTAGCATGTGCGTATATATATATACGTGTCGCAAGAGTTTAATCCTGGGTTTCGTCGATGAGAATAGAATCACTTTATCAGACCCTTACTTAAGGTGAGAGAGACAAGATGCCTGGATAAGCGCGCGTCGGATTCGCGACGGTGTAAGGGAGCAGCATCGCTTTCAACGATAAGAGACTTTATTAACGAGAGACACGCGAGCCCGCTCGCAAAATAGACGATCACACATGTCAACGCACTGTTAAGAGCGCCCTTCTTCGAGACATGTCATGTCCCAAAATTTTCAGAGTAAGAATTATGTTATAGTGTTCTCGTCGAATCTCATTAACTTCGCAGTCTCGTTCTAGTCAACTCTTTCGTATAATTATCTTAAAATATTGTCGTCTATTTTAAGCATTATCTTAATTTATAAAACAAGACATTGATTATATTCAAACATGATTAGAATATAAAATAATTTTCATTTTTAATTTCTAATAACTTTAAAGAACTTTTTGTTTTCCAATTTTATACATTAGATAATCTTGGATAAATGTTTTTTATTGTTACATCACAAACACATTTTTTTTATTTTACGCTTATTCAACGTTGGATTTGTGTAGAAAAAAATTTGTATTTCATCGCGCAGATTGAAAAATTTTTATTTACAGGAAAAATACACATAATGATTTTCTTCTAAAATATTGTCATTACGTCAATGTAAATGTTGTGCGCGAGAGCGGCGTGAAAATAATTAAAAGTTTGCCATGTTGATGAGCTTCTCAGACATGGCGCGTCGTGACATTGTTCGCCATTCCGCGAGCGTCTCGACGTGAAACTTTACGAAAAAAAAAAAATCATTGCATCGCGATGCTTGTCACGCAAGAATTTCGTTGCAATTAAGCTTCAACGGCGTTATACATTCGCGATACTTTGATAAACTTATATGTCGTTTTCGGAATTTTGGAAGATGCCTGAAATTATTTATTATATCGCGTTCGCATAGCAAACAAAATCCTAATTTACTTGACGTTGTAAAGACATTTGCATGTGTGTTAAAAGCAACGACGCACATGAAAAGCATGCGATTTAAAATACATTTAAAATCGACATAAATTGAAAGGTCGACGTAATAAATTGTTGTGTCGAGATTTATTCCCGAAATATCTCCATTCGCACAAGTATTATTTCCTGAGATCGTTCTTCATGCACGAGATCTATAGAAAGGATATCAGCTTCCACACTTCTCATCCGTATCGTCGGTATCTGCATTTCGCTCCGTAGTATTTCGTCGAAAATGCGGCGGAGAAATGCTGCATATTGCAATGATGTTTCAGATAGTTTTGTGCAAATAAAATATTCATCGGCCGTATAAATATTCCCAAACACGTTTGATATAATAAAGTGCATGCAGTGTATCGAGTTTGCGCAGCGCACTCTTCATACGCCGAGACCTTTCGATGATACGTACCATCGTCTGTCTCCCCCTTCCCTCTGTCTCGAGCGAAATTCGCGCGGACCCGCAATTAAACACCGGTGTATTTCATAAACACACTCGTGGTATAGAAGTAATTAAAAGTTTCGCTCATTGGCGAAGTTTCGCGTCTGAGAATCGTTGCTCGCGATGCTTTCAAAAGCGGCCTCGATGCCGGGGATGTGCTGTGAGGAGCAATTGTTGTTGGCGCTGTGATTGTTTACTGTAAACACGAACGCAATACGACGGAAATTGTACACGGCAATCTGACAATAGTCGCGAAACACCGCCAGGAATGTGGATACAGACGATCTGCGAATTTTCCGAAATGTAAATTTATTTTTAGCTCAAAACATAGATGTTCGCGAATATTTATGTATCTATTTTTTAATTAAAAATATCGCGCGCTTTGCGCTAATTCCTCTTGGGATATCCAAGAGATTAGAGACTCTTTTCCGTCTGCATATGGCTTTTGCGCATAACCATCCGTGGAAAGGGAAATCCGTTGGGAATTTTCTCGAGTATGCACGTGACAGTGAAAAAATGTAAAAGGAAATGCATCAAGATCAGAACGACCAAGATATATGTGTGATCCACTTTGGAAAATGCATATCGTTAAATAAAATACCTTGAATCTCGCGAGAATGGATTGAAAGTCATCGCCGTCCAGCAAATTTCAGTTGAATTTCCGACGTGCCGTCGTTAAAACTTTTTCAGGTGGAAGAAAAAAATAAGAAATATCTAAGAGTGATGGTCCCTCGGAATCGCCGGCAAAAGTTCCTGGATTCGCGGCTAGCTAATATAATAACGGCACGATAACGCGAGTTCTTCTTTTTCAGCGCGAGTCAAAGAACGTCTTATGAATAATAGCGAGGACTTATAAAAGAGAACATTTTAATTCTCCAAGCGATTTTGACCTGGCGAAATCAATTTGTCATTTCCTTCTCTGCACGCTTGAACGACCTTGCGAAACTCTCCGTCATTGTTTCGACAATTTCTGCATTTTCTGCAATTTTACGCCGACAAGAAATACGCGACTGTGCACCCGCGTATAACGCGGATAATTGGAACTGTGCAATCCGAACCTGAAAACTATGAATACCTGCAATCTCGTTTGTAAATCAATTCTTTTTTTTTTGCAGACGAAAGAGAAAAAGAGAGAGAGAATATATTTCAGAATATATTGTGCATAATTCATTGATATTAAAAAAAGCATTTTTTTTTTTTTTTTTTTTGTTTTGTTTTAAATATTTAAAAAAATTTTTTTATAGAACGACATTTAAATAAAAAGTTATACATTACAGAGAAAACGGAAAATATCGTGTTTTCGCCGTGTGTGCTATGTTAGAGTTAAAACTAACTTTCTCAAACAATAACTCGTTTTCAAATCGGAATTCCTTAAAATTTGTCACAAGCATTATCGAGCCATGTGTGGTTGTTGCACATGAATGTGAAGTCGTGTTATCAACAGCCGAATCTATGGTCGATATTCACGATAATGTCGTCTGGAATATGACTCGGCGCGGAAAAAAAAAAGAGACGAATGGAAGCGGCAGAAAAGGGGAGAAACGAAAAAAAAAGGAAGAGAGAGAAGCGAAAAAGCATCGCGCGGCGATGGCCGTGTGGAGCCACAGGTATCCCGCAGAACTGCACGACCCTCGATCTACCTCGGCTTACAAGTCGTTTCAAACTCTATTTTCCTCGCTTGGGAAATCTCTCGCTTCGCGTCGCAAGACGCGTGTATCGATAAAACTTGCCATAATTTATTGCTGGCGATAAATACGATAATAAAACTTTAATATAATATGTTGCGTAAAACTATTTAGAAGTCATATCTTATGGCGTCAATATATATCGCGCGTTATTCGTACTAAATTAACAGTATTACGCTTTTCGTTAGTATCTGCGATCTTTGTGTTCGAGACATGTTGATATCGCCCGTTGCGATAATTCACGGGAGACGCACGATGTTTCATCGCACGTCTCCAAATCGGCGAAACTCTTCCCGCACTCGACTACATTTTTAATAAATCAACCAACCCTCTTATTCACTCAACCTTCCCCTTTACGCGCCGCCCTTCCGTACCACTCTTTTCGCCCTTTAACGCGCGGCGGTGAATTCAGGTATATGTCCAGGCCTTTTAATGCATCGATTTTTTTTTTTTATAACTAATACATGATTTTATTAGAAAGTATAACTTATAATTCTTTGATTCTTATTTTCAATTTTTTCAGTGGAACTGTAAATTAAAATTAGCTTCCTTCGCGAAACGTCTAAGAAACCTCGCTACACGAGAAATACTTGATTTACACGTAAAGATATAAAAATATATTTCTCAGAGATGTAAGTTTATATGATAATTTTGTTTCTAGTAAAATATAAAAATACTATTTTTCCGCCGAATACGAAAAAATTGTTCATCTCTCTTTCTTTTACAAACGTCTCCTTATAATTTGATAGTTGTGCGTTTATCATGATCCGCGGTGTTCTATCGAAGAGGATGAATAACAGCTGAGACGCTGACGGGAATAAATTGGCGTAGGGTGTCCCTTTCCTTAAATCCACCCCTGCCCGGCGTATGCGCGTGCCACGCTCGCCCAAGCACCCCCTCGACCCGCCGCAGTATTGATCCACGGCCATCCCTCGCGCCGCACTCCACCACGGTTCCGCCACGCCGCATGCAGAGGGACGGTAGCGGCAGCGAGGCGATGGCATTAGGGGGGTGGACGCGGTGTGGATGCGCTGAGACAGAGGAGAGGACGGTGGGAAGGGGGAGGAGGGACGAAGAGGGAACCGAAACCGAAACCCCAACCCCGCAAACTAAACCCCCGAGCCTCTCTCCCGCGGTTCGCTCTTTGCCCTTCTCGGCCACGCTGTCCCGTTTCATCCCTCGGGCTCGTACCAACACCCACGCGAACGCCAATACGTACGATCGCGCGTGTGCGCAGGCGTACGTGTGAGCTTTCTATACCGATAGACGCGAATGCGCGTAAACTGAGATGCGTAGGGTGTATACGGTATTTATGAAATTGGGATGACTGAGTGGAAAAAGCGGCTTGCTCTTTCCGGCGTATTGTGCGCGGCGGTCGTACTATCGAGAGAGGCGTAATTTGAGCCCTGGAATTATCGCTGAGATAAATGCAGCTTTGTGCGCGAAACAATTTTTACTCGGAAATTCGTTTTCCGGCGAGTAGTTCCATTTATAATGTAGCTGGCAGATACTAGATAAAAGATATTCTTTGATCAATTCTGTCAATAATTTCAGCTTTTACTTGTGGAGAAATATTTTTGCGCGTATCAAAATTATTTTACTATAAAACGAAAAAAAGAATATATATATATATATATATATATATATATATTTTGGAGGAGGAGATTTTGTAAGAGCTCCAGGCGTTCGCGGAAAGTACGCCGGAATCTATGAATTCCTGATTTAAGTTTCGTCGTGCATCGGCCGTATTCCTGACGCTTCCGGGTAAAATATGCACGTTCGACGATG
>NW_021850897.1:110106-141846 GCF_003651465.1 Formica exsecta
GCTTTATAAATATTGCAATAGGAATTTAAATTGTGTTTCATCTTTGCGTTTAAAAAAAAAATCTATTCAACTCGCTCGCTTGCACCGTGACATTCAGCATGGTTGCGTGTCCCATCGACTGACGAGAAAATGAGAAAGGGCGACCGTCCGTGGTCGGAAGGGAGAGGGTGGCGGTGGCGGCGAGGGGTGACAGAGCGAGAGCGAAAGGGAAAACCGAGGAGGAGCGCGATGCGCGCGCGTGCGTTTAACCCCCGAAAAAGAAATTTATCGTGAATCCACTTTGAGAGAAAGCGAACTCTCCGCGGGGCACAAAGGGTCGGAGTATTGTTTACTTTGACGTGAGGGAGGACGCGGGGGAGGAGAAGGGGGAGATGCAGCGAGAGGGTAGCTTACTGGGGACAGTTGACTGGAAGGAGAGAGGATCGCCGAGAATTCGACCACGCGATAAAGGGATGACAACGGTAGCTTGCGTTCTAGTTGGCAGCAGACTTTTCCACCATTCTCGTTCTGTCCCCTCGATTTCTCTTGCTTCCTCTCTTTTTTTCTTCTTTCATTCAGCGGATGAAAGGCGCGCGAACAGACGAAAACGAGAGACGGACGTCGGTATGCGAATCGAGGTGGCCGATTGTACATATTCACGGGGGCCTTTTGTCCCTCGCGGTCCCTCTTGCTGCGCGCCGTGAGATCTCTCCGGGGAAAATTGCTTATTAGGTACTACAACGACGGACGAGCCCTTTGATCGAAACATCACGAAGTTCTGTGTTCCGCTTATCGTAGACCGAGCGCACGTCGTCCGTGCGGTGATTTCATTGCTAATTCCGCGACTGCGGGGTTATTTGAATTGTTCTCCACGACGATTGTGATACTTGAAGGATTTATGGGACTTAGGATTTATTTATGAAAACGGATTCTTAAGACATTTCAAAGGTGTTATCAAAAAGTGCAACAAAGTAAATTATATATACGTTATTATTTTTATATATATTAATAATTAAATAACATTTTTTTAAAATGGGAGAGAAACATTTCCAGATAAAATAAATATGGAATAATATCAGAGGATTAGCGCGATATCCTCTCATTTTATGCAGGTTTACAAAAGCTCTAATTTATTATCAGATATCTCTCAATAGCAACTCTGTTTCTTTTTGTGAAGTGTCTTTAATTATTCTGGGTATTTCGATGTAAGCTTGCTAAAGTGTCACGTAAAGCAGTTTGATACAATAACGAAGAGAGAAGCGAAAAGTGGACGGCGGAAATTCTAAAGAACTGGTCGACGTATTTATTCATGAGCTTTTTGTTTCGCAATTTCATTCAAGCGATGATAATTAAACGGGAAATTGCTCGTAGAGACCCGGATATTTACTTTCTAAGTTAAAAATAACACTACTGAAGAATATTAACGTCTATTTTTCTTTAATACAAATTTAATTTAGTCACTTTTTGAAACTCTCCGCTTTAAATATTCTGATAATTTTTCCGATAATTATTTCAATTTATTCGAAACTAAATTTTTGATCAAATGAGAAGATCAATTCGAGTTAAAGGAAGAATTACATTTTTTATTACATTTTTTTGAGTGAAATTTATCACTTTTTAAATTTATTCAAAGAGAATAGAAAGCTTTTCATAAAAATTTTCGCAATTTTGATAAAAGAAGATATATATTTTTATTCGCGCGTGATATTAATCTTTCTATCTTTTACTCAATGAAATATATCTTCGATTTGAGAAACACTGGCTCAGATAATATCGATTGCGGGTCTCGTCTCGGAAGCTGATATTTATGTGACATCCACGGCGCACATGTCAACGAATGAGTGTTCGATCCGTCGTATTAATGTTAATCGTTTATTCCGCCGGCTATTATTTCGGCGGCTTTACAATTTGTCGGTGGAATTACAGCATCGATACTCGCAGAGATCGATGTACATCACCGAGAGGCCGATTGTTTTTATGTATGAATCAAAGCGGTAGTTGTGTGTGCGAACCGTCACACATACATTAAGACCGATGAAACACGTCGTTCGAATTTAAGCGCAGCATGCATATTCATAAGTCATCTTTTTACCGCGACGAGTGACTAATTTCACCACCATTTTTGCTGAAAAGCATCGAATCGAGACGGGAAATTACACAGGGCATTGATAAAAAAACGTATATTATCACATCGCGCATTTATTATATATTAAATACGTACATGATGGAGATAAAAAGCGATTATATCTGACAAGTACACGTTCGGAAACACGTAATAAGTAATTCAATTTTTCGAAAATTTTATTTATTTTATTTTATTCATTGATATTATATTATGATTATATTATGAGATTTCAATCGACAATGGAATGAATGTAAATCAATCGTAACATTGTCCAACGATACATGTCACGTCATTATATTTCAATGAATATTTTAATCAAAAGATTAATGTCAAGTGGAGATATTACCGAATTAATATTAAATCAATGTTGAAAATTATAATTTTCCGCTTGTGTGCAATTAGCCGCGCGATGGATACGCTAGCGAGATCGTTAGAAATATACGGAATAAGATAAATTTGCTCATGCGCGAATCCAGTGCAAACATCGAACGCCGGACGTTTCATCGATATCCATCAGTGAATCGTTTTGGTGATTCTCGTTCCGGGGTAAATCGCATTGACAGCTAATACTACGCGCGGCGGAATAAAAACTAAACGGGAATTAAGATAAAGCGATCGTGTCGGATTGATCGAGGCGATGTTATCCCGCGAAGGATCAATAGCTCCTGGAAGCTAAATTGGAGCGGCTTGTAACGGACGTTCGGCCTGGTTTCGACCGCGAACGGTGAGTAACGGCTGTCCTGTCGATAATAAATCGCGTTCACTCGTCTTTAGGAGCAACCTCAAGAGCAACCGGAACTGAGAGCCTTCTTCTTTCGAGATTTATCTTACGTCTAAACTAATTAAAAATGTTCTAATGAAGAAAGAGCAAATTAACATAATTTTTTTATCTTAATTTTAGATTTTATTGATATTAATTTTAGATTATCGTGTGTTAATTTTTTCTTATTAAAGTATATTAGAGGATATCTTAGATGTCCTTTATCTAGAATTGAAACATTTTTAAAGATAAGTCCCGGCTCTATATTCGAGCAATTTTGATGCAATTTTCTTCCTCTAACTTCCTCTCTCTGTCTCTCTCTTTGTCTCTCTGTGCGGAAATCGAAACAATTTTTAAGGATCAGGTTGAATTTCTCGCGTCGTGGACCGGCGAAGATGAGACGCGGAAAAAGAGATCGGGCGGCGCATTTCCCGGTAAATTGCGCGGAATAAATACGACGGAAGAACGAATGATTTGCCCGGTTTAATATCCGACTCGCCCTTTATATTTGCTTCTCCGAAGCTATTCGCTGACTCTATTCTCGCCGAATATTTTTTTTTTCATCGCGCGGATAAACTTACTCATGCCTCGCTCATTAACACGTCATCGTATATCGACGGCAGATCGTGTTGCGGATCGTCGCTTTTGACGCTCTTGCGCTTTTCCGACCCTCGTTTGCGAAGCGCAACCCCGTCGCAACGAGATCCGTTATTGGATTTCCACCCGGTTGAATCTTTCGCGCCCGTCTTCCCAGACGACGACGACTATTAGAAAAGGGGCGATCCTGAAATGCACTCTGACGACGATCCGATACGATGCCGATGACACTCGAGGACATCCTCGTCGAGGGGAAGCATGTAATACGACAAGGTACATAATAAAAACCGATGAGAGCGACGAGATGTAAAAAGACGCGCCGTAAATATTTACGATACCCTGCTTTAATCCACTGTGTGTTTTATATTTTATATTCTTTATCTCTTTATATTTTCAATACATTATTTTTATATGTTATACATATGTACACTGTCCGACAATGATTTGTTCCGTTTCCCTAGTAAGGTAAACATAGGAGTGAGGATACCCATATGTAAATAGTATTTCAACAATAGGATGGGATTGACGGCATACGGCATATAATGCGTTATTGTTTTGATACGCTGTCATGTTGTTATCATTCGTACGACGAAGCTCGAGCAGGAAGGCAGCGGTACGAATAGCTCCACGTGTCGTCGCATTATCTTTCGTAATTATTCCAAGCAATTATTATAATTTGCAATTAACATTTTATAAATGTATACTGTCTGTTAACAACAGAGACGTGGCGAGAATAAAGATAATGCAATTTTCTCTGGCCGAGTAAATCGTAGTTTCGTGTGATGGTAATCTTTTCAGTATAAGTATCCCCACACTTACGTTCATCTTGTTAGGGGAACAGAACGAATCATTATCGGGCAGTGTACTTCTACGTACGTGTATCTTATAAATCTTTTTCCGCAAAAATTTTCTCTACGGATCATGCGTTCTTTTTACGAAATCTTCGCTCGGTGTTTACAGCGCGAACAACAAATCCAGGATTGATGTTTATCAGTTTCGCGCAATACGAGTTCCTGTACAAGCGTATCTTAAATCAAATCGTTTCGCGACGAAAATCCTCGAAATTTCTCCGCTAGTCTCGACGTGGATTTACGAGATTGCGACGGGCGGACCGGCTTAAATCGAGAAAATTGGCTTCGGGAATGTCGATTACGGGACTCTTGACCTTGCAAGAAGAAAAAAAATAGAGAAAGAGAGAGATCGGGTCCTCGCAAAACGAGGACCATCTCCGGACATCCTGTCGCCCTCGAATTGACTTCATTAGCGCGAATTGTTATTGTTGTACTAAAAAAGATACCTACCCATCGTATGGTATAAGCAGCTCGTAAAAGGCGAATAGCATACTAGACGTTAATTCGTTCCTAATTAATTAGATATGCGTATCGCATCGTAATTTAATACCAAAAAAGCTCGATTCTTTAGGAAATTTTTCTTATTATTCCAAAATCACGCGATAAAAGAGATACTTTTATGCCAGCGTAATCTATTTATTTCGCTTCATTAAAAATTGTAAAAGTGGAAAATGTATGTATGTCTCATTAGTAAAGTTTCGTATTATATGTACGTTCCGTAAACGCCAGAATTTTTGCTGGAATAATTGTGCAGCGATGTCATCTCGAATAGCCTGGAAGGATTCATTAAATCAAGCAAAATCAATACACGGCGGTTAATCGACCAAAACTATGGCGCAGTTTCGTACCATCTCTGATGAGTATCGTATTAACGTTCGATATACATCGCGAGAATACGCAACATTGACATTACGAAACTTGTCAACGGACGCATTACATCGCCGCATGCAAATTAATCAGGCATTGAACAAACAAACATTAAGAATGAACAAGCTGCCGATTGCATATCTGGGACGAATATAGAAATTCCTTTTTTGCGGATGCTAAATTTTTCTCTAAGCTAAAGTTTTCTCGAGGTCGGTTTCATGTTACAGATCCGCGAATTAAGATCGTCGAGTGTCGCTTCGAAGACGTATATCAAATACATAGAACGTTTAGCGATTTATACTCGGCGGAGGGAGGAGGGGAAGGGAATCGTAAGCCGTCAATTAGGATTATCCGCGGATTATACTCCGATTCCGTCTGTTTCTCCACCTCTCTTCAAGAATGACGGCGATGGGGATACCGGCGAATATAATTTTCCTCTCTCTCGTCCGTCGCAGGAATTTTCTACTCCCTCGGCGGAGATCGTAAATTTGCGGGGATGATATCTACTCGCTGTAAGCTGCAACGTGTTTCTCGTATTATTCGTTACCGCTGCCAGGACGAAATTAACTTTCTTGTGCTAACTTTCTTGTGCAACACTTTTAAATTACTATCGATCCGAAATTGCTCCGCTCGCCGCGAGATTGATTAAAATATCCCTATTGCGGTTGTCTCGAGATAAGATATGATTGACGAGAAGTTCTTACGCATTTTACGGATAAAGCTCGTCATTTGGGTTGGCCTGAAAATTCGCTATATTAATTCGTTTAATTAAAGTACATACTTATTATTCTCCATTTATTGCTTTTCATAAATCTCATAAAATTCGGTTGGAATAATCGATATCATACAATAGCGACCTGTTGCATCGCGAAAATTATTATACACGAGATCTCTACATGTGACATATATCATAAGAAAAGATTAAATTTTGCGTAAAATTTTGACTATTATTATCATAATCTATTTCTAATCAATTATAAGAATGTATGAAGAATATAAGCGATTTCAGGTCAACCGTTTAATTTTATCTTTCTTCAGAAATGATAAAATGCTTCTTTACCGCCACTAACTTCCTGGACTTACCGAAATTTAACCGTAATGGCTAATTTAATTCGCCAGAGAGGAGAATCCATTTTATTTGCGTTTACTTTAGTCGACTTCGCACGAACTACGCCCAGAATAGCTAAATGTTTTCTTCTCGTAAAAGATAGATTGAAATTTCTAGGGAAGGAAGGCGCGGCGACGCGATGAAGATGGAAGCGCGAAAGCTTATCCGCGTCTGCTTTTCGCGAATAACACGCGTGAGATATCTGTCGATCTGTCAGACTTTCTTGCGAACGGGCTTGATCACGATGCGATAATCGTCCCCAGGGAAATAACTCGATGCATGTCAATGACTGTAACATCGAGCACACATATTCCTCGATTACATGGATATTACAAATGTAAATGTTTCAGTGGAATTTTTGGATTTATTATTTCTCGTTACGAACATTCGAATCTTTTAAAAGCTCGTATTATCGGATGGCAATATCGCGCTTGACGCCAGAATCTTTCCCCGTCGTTACCCTCGGTCATTTGCGCGAAAAAAACCTCTCATGTGCAGCGCGAGATTGTAAGATCAAGCTCGTCCGATAGCGCTTATATCGCGGAACGATCGTTCTCCCGGTGGAATCGATTCGGCCAGGCGTTCGAGCGTGCGAAATCGGCAAAGGCGACAATGACGATCGGCGGTGAAAATTGCGCGGTTAAAGGGGCAACGACCGCGTTGCGTTCCCTCGGCTCTCTTACGTGGCGTAAAAAAACAGTCGTCGACTCTCGAGGCGTTTCCAATTTCCTCCAATGTGGCCTTACATTGGGAGAAATCGCGGACCAGCTGATCTCCGACCGGCAAAACGGCGCGTCGTTGTTGCCGCGGGAGTCCGGGATTAAATTGAAAACAGACGTGTTTTTTCCGCGGGAAAAGGAGGAAATGCGACGGTTATTCCGCCGGGATGCGCAGTTCTCTGGGTAACAGTTCACCTCTATACGAGATTTTATTCCCCCGGATCACGGAAATCCGTGTAAGTAATCCGTACGTGCAGATGTCTCAGCCCTTTCTTGGAAGAGATTTTGTCCGAACCCGTCTCTGTATCTTTCTGTATCTCACACGTCGACCCGCATATCTCTCGTCACAATCAATCGTATTAAACGAACCGGAGCTCAAAAACTTTTGATACAATTAATCGCAGCAAAAATGAGAGAAAAATAAGTTTTTGTTACAGACGTGTATAACCGATACTCTAGACGTTAAATAACATTTTTAACGTCATGTAACGTTGCTTTTTACAACGCGTGCAATACACGTTTTTATTTGTATAGATAGCGCGATGCAGTCAATCCATTTTCCTTCTTTTTCGCAGCAACGAGAGATATCGTTGCTTTAGCGACGTATTTTTCACGTCGTAGAATATCGCAATATTTTGTGCCGGTTTATGAGCGTTGTTTTCACATTAGTTTTTCTTGTAATAATCAAGCAGCTACTTTATTAACTTTTTATCAACGCCTTTCTCCTTTAAGGATGCGCAACATCTTCAAGATTGTAGCTTATGCTTTTATTTATTTATTTTTTCTTCCCTTGTCCCTAGAGCTTTCAATCTTTGTTACATTAAGAATTCATTACATTCATTATATTAATTTAAAACTGAGAACATTTTATCGGGAGGAAAAGAATGTTGACAATTATTCTTCGTGTTCTATTATTGTCGATAATTTAAAAGAGCATAATTTCAATATTCGCAGAGAAATTGCTTTTAAAATCTCTCTCGCGACTCCCGCATATTATTCAATATCGATCCATCCTTGAGAACCCGGCGTCTCTCCATTTCAGAAACGCCTTCAGGGCAATTGCTCCCCCTTAAAGGAAACCACCGCGAATGATTCGAGGATTTCCCGCATCCCTGGATGTATCCCCGAAGGAGGAAGCAAAATATTATCGATACCGCTATGTGTTTCGATGTCGCAAAGAAAACACACGACGGCGCGCCAGAGATTCCTCCTAGACGGAGGAATAACCGCGGCAATTTCGTCATTTCCCGATCTGTGTCGACGGTTTAATCTAGAACTTCTTCGTGCTCGCGGCTTGTCTTTCCGAATTCGCTTCCTCCTCGCCGCACAAAGCCACATTATAGGAAATTGAAAAGTCTGCCGCTGACAGTGGAATCATCTTCCTCATAATCGCGCCGACACGCGTCGACCTACATCTTAGCTTTTATTCCTGTATTCTCGAATCGATTTGGACCGCGCTAGGATGCAAGTCTTGTTTGCGCGCCTGTCTTTCGCTCGCGCGGGATAATACGCTGCCATCTTTTCTCTCGCGAGCTCTCTCACGTCCGCCTACAATTCAATCTTCGCAAAACCCCTTGTGCGAAAGCGCGAGCTGTGCGCTTAACTCAACCGCGCCCGTCAATTCGCCGAGTCGTACTCTTCTTCCCGGCCTTTCGTCGTTTCTCAAAAATATGGGACGAGAGATTTCCAATCTCGCTGTCAATATCTCATCTTCGCAGCGAGAAAGGGACTAGAAGGATGTCGCATTCTTCTTGCTTGTTCTGCGTTCGTCGTATATTCCATTTTTTTTTTATTCACGAAAATTACATAAGTTTTATTAGATATTAAAGAATTTAACGCAATGGCGATCTGACGCACTTTATGTGAATTTGAAAAGAGATTAATCTAAAAGTGGAGAAAATTATATTTATATTAACTAACATATTAGAGACAAGGATTCAATATAATGTGTGAAAAATGTGGATAAAAATTTTTTTTCTTCTCATAACGTTGTATCTTCTTTAAATTTTATCGAAAGATGCGTGTAAAAGATTGCATGATCGAAGATTCAGGTCAATTCGAAAATTATTGTAGAAACGGGAAAAGAAATATTTGTTCAAGAATATAACCCAAACATATACATATACAGGCATATGCCCGTATCACTGAAATCACGCTTTGTCGGATTCGCTTTCGACAAAGCAGCCGAATCGCGTTTCGACGAACGTGAGAAATGAGACCGACAGAATAGCTCTGTTGTAGACTGGAGGACTCTCGCTCGTAATACTAAATCAATATCTGGCGGTGGGGTAACCCGTGTACAGGGTGTTTCGAAAGTGCCCGTCACCCCGAGAGACTGACTATTGATTTCCCATCGATGCTTATTTATTTCCGGCCAAATAAGTTGTTTCTGAGTCATAATAGCTTGGTTACTGTATTATTCTATCACGATTGTACGTACGTATTTCGCGAGAATTGTGTAGAAATAATTCATCGAGAAATATGGAGATTCTAGTCTCACAGTTTACGTTTGCAGAGTCGAATTCAAGGATTAACAATGGATCCCGGACATTGTATTGTAATATTTATCCTAGTGATTACTACGAATAATACCGAATACGAGCAGTTTATATTTGCGGGAGAGATGTGTGTGTATGCGTGCATGCATATATCATTCGATCTCTTTCGCTTACGGGAAATGGCTTCGTATCTCGAGGATAGCCGCTGGTATTGGCCAACTGTCTGCCGGAATATTGAATCTCGTAATTCTGCATTTTTATAGCCATTTTTTTGCCGAGTAACTCATATAAAAACTATCGCTCCGCTCAAAGAGCTCGATACCCGCATAGTAACGAGAAGGATAAACGTGTCTGTCTATCTGTAAAACCAATTTATAGACTGTCATTAGAGGACTAATGATGCCGGCTCGCGCATCACAGATATCGAAAGCGTTTTTACCAACTGTAAATCATCAAAAATTGCTAAATCAAACGAAAAATTTATACAGTGTTCTACAGCGAGATTAGTTACAGCTCTATAATTAGTAAAAATGTCAAAACCTTCCACGTGGACACACTAGTATCATCGCGCGGGCGAATATTCACGCTTATAACGTTTACGACATAATTATATCCACATCATAACTCGGATGTTTTATATATATAAAATTATATATAAAATTATATATATATAAAATTTGCAGTAGAATAAGTAAAGCGAGAGATCGGAAAAATGACACTTTTTCTGAATGTACGACATTTGTCCTTTCAAGTCAAGTTAAACGTTGTATCTGTCATTCTATTTTCAAGCTGCAAATACGTGAGATAGACGTACGAGACGGTGCAATGCGATGACGCGTTAACTGCAGTTGAATGTTGAATTTATAGATGACGTATCAGAGAAGCGGGTCGCGTACGTCGTCGAAGACGCAAGTTGCTTACGGCGCATCTCATCTCTCGCTGCGAAGCGAGTTTTCAAAGTGACGTACTGTTTGTTCATAAAATTTAATGAATCTCCATGCTAACGGTATCGGTATTGCATTCTCTCTTTCTCTTTCTCTCTCTCTTTCTTCTTTCCGTCCCATCAGCGTTATTAAAACCGTTCGCTATTAAAGTCGTCGTCGTAGAGTAAACACGAGCTCGCGGAAAAAGGATACAGCAGAAAGTTTCGTCGAAGCTCTGACGAGAGTTTCTTCTTTTCTTTTTTCTCCCTCCGTCCACTCCTGAACGCGAGAAGGAAGGACGAAACATGAATTAAGGGGACATTGGTGGTAGTCACGTGCGGAGCGTTACGTAGCACGGGGCCCCTTATTCACCGCGTCGCTATATACGCCCTTTACGGATCGCGCACGAGAAGCATATTGTGCGTCGAGTGACGTGTTCGTTATAGATGTGTCGGATTATTGTGAAAATGCACCATACAGGAAAATCGTGGGCGGACTCGGCCGTCATCGAAGTCGCCGCGCTGCAGTATAAACAGGGATTCTCGTTTATACCCATGTGCCGTATTTTTGCAAAGTATATTTCTCCATTATTCCCTCTTCGTGATAAATTAACGAAAAGTCCGCTAAAACTAGAAACGGATTTTCTAACGATATATTATAGATATAAAAATCGAAATGATTTTATATATTTTTGAAATTAATACGATTAATAACTGATGATGCCATTAAACTTTTTACATAAAAAAATTTCTTCTCTTATTATATATATTTAAAAAATTATATCCAAAAATAAAAGTTATATATCGCGTATTTATATTACGATAAAGATGCATTTTTTTTTTTTTTTTTTTTTTTTTTTTAAAAAAAAAAAAAAAAAAAAAAAAAAATTCGAGATCTCATAAACTGCTAAAAAAAAATCAAATTTTATAACAATAAATATTTTTATGCAATCAAAAATCTCAAGAGAGAGGAGAGTTTTTTTTGTAAAAAGATATGTATTGACTTATATAAAACCGGGAAATATCGCCTCAGTATTCAAAGGGAGTCTTGCGTGACAAAAGCGCGAGGTTCCGTAGGGACACCCTGTATTGTAGGAACTCGTTGTTCGCAGCCTGTACTCACGGCCACCCTCTTCGTGCTTGTGCAGTTAGTCACTCTGTTCTCAACCCTCGATTTTTCCGTTTCACCCTCGCTGTCTAATACAGAGTGGCTTGAAAGCGCGCGCGCTCCGTCGCGCCCTTTTTTCGCGCAACGAAACCGCGTCGAGCCGGCGGAAATTTGACAGTGATTGTGACGCGATTGAAAACGAATTGAGCCGACGAATTTCCCTTTTCCTCCTTCCTGTTCTCTCTCTCTCTCTAAAAAAAGAGCGCGTTTCGAGAGGAGGGTTTGAAGCTTGCGAGTTGATCGAAATTGGAGAATTTGGGCGAAATTCCATTCTCTTTTTTGCCCTAATCCTATTGAAAAATTAATCATCGGCCAAAATGCAACGGGAAACTCTTGCTGAGCTTCGCAGGTTACAAGCTAGCGCCGTGAAACCGCGAATTTATAGTTCTCGAGATTCTTCGGGACATTATTCGCTCGTGTCGGGGTCCCTCCTGCTCGATGTAAGGCACTATGTCTTTAATTCTCTCTCCGCGTTCTCGTTTCGTCGACCATCGTGTATGTACGTGGGGGAAATATCTCGGAAGGAGGTTAAACGAGTCTTAGGGAAATTTCGGGAAAGAGCCCCGATTTCTACCCTCTCCACGATCTCGTTTCTCTTCCCGCAATGTGGAGGCCGACCCTCCGTGCACTTAGTCATCCTCCTCCCTTAACCTCGTTTTCCACCCCTGTTGATGCTACAGGACGATCCAGAGGGGACTGGCCTTTTCTCCAAGCCGAATATCGCCGAGAAAATACGATATCCGGGGATGTCCGCCGTTTCGGTTCTCCAGTCATTCCCTTTCCTTCTTAACGTTCTCTTGCGTCGTTTCATCTCGGTTACAATACAACGTTTAGATTTGCCGTATCTTTTTCGCAGGACGACGCGGTGCCTCGAGAGGGGATTACAAGGGTACTTTTTCAGGACGGCGATTTTTTTTTTTTACACGTTACGTACAATGTTAATGCCGTACCTGGATTTCGTACAAGGGTAGTTGTTTCAATTATTCGGGAATTACGACGCGACGTTGCACCGGCGAAAACGATGTTATAAATTAACGGGAAAGCCGCAGTTAATGTAATCATCGTACCCTCGGTCGGTTATCAGGCTGGTTATTTAACTTAACTGTATGGACCAATTAGTCGTTTTCCATTTTCCATGTTAACTAGTTAATTTATTATCAGTTATGAACACCACTCGCGTTGCTTTATAATGCAGAGTGCGCTCTCGAAACAAGTATGTGCTACATGCTACATGCTACATGCTACGTACATATAATTGCAATAATAATGAAGATCATCTTTTCTCTCTTTTCGCTCTCTGTACGTTATGGATAAAGTTACGTATTTACCCACAGAAACGATGAGAATTTTTAATTTAACGTAAAAATATTTTGTGCAGTTATAAACAATTATTATAATATAAAAAGAGAGACTCTCCATATAATTAATAAAATGGAATAAAGCGAAATAATCTTGCGCTTTTTGCGGTTTTCGGGATTATGAGATATTAATATTATACACAGAGGCCGCGTTCAGCGATTCAGATATTGCACGTGTCATTATTAACCAGTCATTTCTAGCACGCGCAGGTGTTCGAAGACCCGGACGCGACGAGGGTTTGGGATAGTTTTTCAAGAGCCTTCTCGCGAACGACCCACGTGGCTCGCTCAGCAAACCCGGGATGCCCCGTGGGCGGCAGGTGGTGCTTGTATCGGGGCTTCACCTGGACCTTCGAGGATTTAAGGCCTCTCTTTTCGACTTCATAAATAACTATTTCCCCCATAGCCGTCGCGCGAGTTTTTCCTCTACTGCAATTTTCTTCGTCCCCTTGTTTTTCTATTTTCTACGATATTCTAACCGTTGTATCGATATTAATCGATTTGCCACTATGAGCTCGAATTTATTGGCGTCGTTAATCTCGACGAAGGAAAGAGCGCGAATGAAAACTAACGATACGTGAAGCCACTTTGAGCTCAACAGCAGAAATCCTTCGTTTCTCGCGTGTTTCCCTTTTCTTTTTATTGCCGGGTTTTTTTTCGTGCTCGTATTATATCAGCGCTCCGTGTTCTAATGGAAAGCGTTATTATTGAATTTATGGCGTTACACGTTATACGTATAACTTAACTTGATTTTAGTTAATCAGGTTGTAATAGTTTGTAATAGTTTTCGGGTATTATGGCCGTTAATTGACATAACTATTAGATTAAATAGTTTATAATAGTTTGGTAATTTGTGCGAAGTACGTATATATAGCTTATATATACAATATCTCTTATAGGGTTTTTGAAATATCATTGAAAATTTATTAATGTGACGTGTTGTTACAATAGATTATTCATCGGCTGAGAAATATTTTATCGATTTAAACTTTATGTTTAGCAGCAAATTCTGTTGGCAAAAAAATTATTGATCCTTGATGCAGAACTTTTCTTACTCTGTTAGTTAAATATTTGTGCGATTCGCGTGAACTAAATGACATGCGGTGCATAGTTGTAGTGGTCAACCGATTCAATATTTTTTTGCCGAGTACTTTCTAAAATTGACGTTTATTTACTTTTCAATATAAACAATGTAAATATTTGTAGCGACGTGTGTGACACCGAACTTTCCCGATAAAACTCACTTGCGACACATGATAGCGTGGGATTATTTTTTTCGCGTGAGATTATTTATTCCTGTTCGGCCGCTTATTTCTACCGGTGGTTTACTCTCTTTTTTCATACATCAAAATTAATATTGAACTATAATTACTCCTCTCTCTCTCTCTCTCTTTTTTCTTTGATTTCTATAATAATAATAATTTATTGCGCGTATCAAATTGAATAGTTTGGATGATGAGGCATCAAGTTAAATTCACGGAAACTAGAAACCGCAGAATATTCGCTGCTGTCGGATGCACTCATGCATTTGGATGCACTTTATCGTCTGGCCATTTGCTTAAGAGGTGTCACATGGTTAGTAGATAGAGCGGCATCGGACTTCGTTAAACAGGCCGATGTATTCATAGGTGTCGAGGCTCTAGTCATCTCGCAATATGTGTTCTATGCTCGCACATATACATAGGCAATGAGCTTACCGCGTGCATGCATATATACGAAGGAGCCGCCCGTGTGAGTCCCGGTCCTCCCGGCTCCGAGTGTGTTTTCGTGAAGCGACAGCTGCATCTCGAAAACCTTCTTACGGCATCTGCCACGAAGGGTCCACGCTGCCCGCTCCGCGTCGACATATTCTAACGATCCCATCTGGAAATCGCTGAGTTTTTTAAAGCGGAAACGATTGAATGTTGCACAGTGGTTCCGAAATACCTGGCCAGTTGGCAAGAAGGAAACTTAATTTTTTTTTATCGACGTCTTTTCCTCTGAGAAAGAAAAGAGCAGTAGTTGTTGCAAATTACAAGAAAATACGCACGAGTTAATCTTTATTCCATAATTAATTTTAATTTGATTATTTTTCATTTAACCTTTAATTATTATTTATTTATTTATTCAAGGTTTAATTTACTAAATTTTTAATTATCTTTTGATATACAGTGACCTTGGTTCATCGTGCATTTAAGTACATTTACCTGCTTATCTCGATACTCACGTAGCAAAACTATTGTTTCGCCGATTTTACGATGAAGTCAGATATTATATCGCTATTCATGTCAGTAAGAGCGCGTAACGCTTTGTATGTTCTCGATTAATTATGTCGCCTGCCTGTGCGACCGACCAGAAGTGAACTATGGCTTTAAAGGCTTTCCACAGGTGCATTATCGTCTACCGCATCAATGCGCAGTTACGTCACATCAATATGCCCATGCATTAGTCGGACATCGACATTTACATAATTCTCGCGATCCACAAAGATTTAATATCTTGTCGATCTGACTTTAATGGAGATCTCTGCGAGATCCGTGTACCTTTTATTTACCCTCAAGATTTTACGTCTGATATACTTTTGTATTTAGTTTTAATACGTATATAACACTTATTAATTTATTTTTAGATTTTATTCCTTTTTATTTCACAAAAATCCAATTTCTTTACTCTTGACACATTATACGACATTTTATGTCCGATTATATCTCTGCGGTTGAAATTTTCACGCCGACTATAATCGATATCGCCGCGCAAGACGATCGAACGATCGTACCCCTTGAATTTACTGCTTCAGGGCTGAATGCCATCGTGTCTCGATTTATGAATGGGAAGGGCGTGGGGACCTCTCAGATAATTCGTATAGCTACATAAATATCAGGGTACTTAAAAGCCCCGTAGACACGCCGCGCACCGCGGCTTAACGTTGCTAGAGTGTATCGATATTTATCGCGCTGTTAAATACGCCTCGTAAACTTTACTATCCAGATGAGAATAGGAACGCAAACGGGATGAGAGAACGACAGCGAATGACCGCCTTGACGTTCCAGTCACGCCTTCGAAAAAAGCCCCGGGAAAACTCCAGTAATTCCAATCGCGAAATCGGTTAACTGCCATGGTGACCCTTGTGCGCCAGGTTAGCATTTACGTTCATCGCCAGCGAACGTGAAGGAAATTGGAAGATCCGGAAGTCGGAGGAAACGGTCTCCAGGTGATCGCATTCGTTTATTTAATACAGGAAGATATATCGAGATGCTTATATAATCAATCTTCAATAAATTATTTAAATTCAAAGATTTAAATTGCTGATATTTGCAATACCAACATTTTTGTTTATTTGATAACTTAGATACTTTTTTCTTTTGGATATTTTGTTTCTAAATAATTTTTACATAATTTATGTATATTATTTTGTGAAGAACAGAATTTGAATTCAAAGATTTAAATTGCTGATATTTGCAATACCAACATTTTTGTTTATTTGATAACTTAGATACTTTTTTCTTTTGGATATTTTGTTTCTAAATAATTTTTACATAATTTATGTATATTATTTTGTGAAGAACAGATAAGAAAATCTTTTAAATTTAGAAATAAAATATTTATTTTCTTATTTGAAAGAATGGTTTTAGTTATGATACATTTAAAATATTGATATACTTTTAACTTATTGATATACTTTTAATATTATAGAAATTACGTACATAAATCGATTTATATATCATGTTTTAACAACGAAGAAAAATTAAAAATGATGACTCATCAAAGGATTATATTTTCCTTTGATACAATTTCGAAACAATCGTAGCCTTTAATTAGAAGATTTTACGAGACACAAATGGCTATTTGGGTCACGAAAAGGGACGAGACGAGGAGCGGCTCATGAAAAATTTCATTAACTCCGCGACCCGTCTTCCGCTCTCGTCTTCCGGGGAAGAATGGGGTACGAAATAGGCGGAGGGTAAAGAATTTACGAAGACCGATTCAGAGCGTCGAAAGTCCGAAGACACGCCAAAGTCCGAAAGGACGACGTACGCGCGCTGCATTATTCAACGCTAGTCGCATCGCCTTTTTCCGATCTTCCCGTCTCTCCATCGATCCTCCGTCTCCTTTGCCGAACGTTTTCTTCTTTCCCTCGCGCGAGAGGAATTTTCGCGAGCTTATTGGGAAAGCTCGAATCGTCTCGAAAGACCTGAAAGAGTTTGACACACCGCATCTCCGACTCTTTTACTGCAGATGGGAGCGCAAGATAGGGGTGAATCGACCGGTCAACCCCGACGACCTTGCCAATTAGCGCGCGCGGAGCAAATTACTCGCGACGTTTTCAATAACGACGCCCGATCGCTAGGGAAATGAAGCGATTTGCATTTTGTAAGGATTACCCGTGGCAATTAACGGGCTTAGGGCTGTCACGCGAGAAGATTTCTTCTCTCTTCTCAATTCTTTTCGTACCTCTCTTCCTAAATATTTTAATACTTTCCAACAAATTATCTCTTCGTACTTTTACTTAGAATAGTATTAAAACATTTTATAAAAAAGTGGATCTCTCTCTAACGATCTGTCATATGAAAATAACACGAAGTAATGGAAAAGTATTGCCATTTTCTTGCGATAACGAGTTTTCCCTCTTTTACGTTAATACGGGTGAAAATTCGCGATAGCACGATATGTTACCACAAACGGATTGGATACTTAACCGTAGTTGGGATCGTTTGGCGAATCGAGCGTGAAGGAAAGTATCGTGTATCTGTGTTAGCGAACAATAGTCGCGTAAACGGGTTTTGCACTTTCTGTTGAACACGCTATTACGGCTCTCGCGCACAACGCCGAGTGTATTTTACGATAATTGTTACCACACATATGTATCTGTTAAGATTTTCTCAAGATTGTATGAAATTAAATTGCTCCACGTTCTTTAGAAATTTTATCGGAGAATCTTTTTCTCTTATTTACATACTCTTTTTTTATTAACAGCATAAAATGCAAAAGTGGATTAAATCTTATCGATACACTTGAACAACGTGAAAAAAAATCTAGATACCTCGATATATCACAATGTATCTCACTATCTTTGTATATTTCCATTCTCCATTTCTCATCAGACTGATAGTCACAAACGACGATTTTTTTTCGTGTCGAGCAAACTATTCGTGATATCTGTTATACCATTGAACATGGCGTGGCGCCAATGCAAACTCGATTCCGACAAAAGATTCGCCTATCGATAGGGGAATTATAACGCCATGAAACATTTTCGCGTCTTTTCAGCCGATCGCACAATGGCGCGCGATTTCTCATCTCTCGTCGCGCTCGGTGTATTTTTGACCGGTAAAGAATTTCGGCGCGATAGAATACGCGAATTTATCGTATCGCCACTTTTTATTCATCACCGCTATTCTAGTCGTGGAACGATATAATTTATCGAGTGTTCTCTCACTTTTCCCCGGGACAATCGCGTCCAAAGTTATTTAATAAACGGTGAGTTTTACACGCGAACTTTTTATACGATGCTTTTGATTGTCTTTACGAGTGTATTCGAAACTGCTTCGCTAGAAACTGCTAGGATTGCTTTGAAGGAACCGCGCGAAAGCTAACGACGTCGTTCCGCTTAATGCTTAATGCATACGGACGAAGGGATGATTATGAAATCATTACTTTCCGGATATCCGTGCGCGATATAAAAGCCGACACGCCGCAAAAAGATGCGCAAACCTTTCTTTTGATAAATTATCATAATAGGAATCTTAATGTGTCCAGCATGATTTTTCAACTTCTATCTCTGGCGAGAGCTTTTTATAATTACAAAAACTGACTTGCATATCCTTCTACAATTAAGAAATATAATAAGAAGAATTTTAAACAGATGTAAAAAATTTTCCAATTAGTTTGCTATTTATTTTCTAAAAAAAAACTTGTCTTACGTATACACGCTTCTAGTTTTCAACTTAGTTAGATTAGGTTAATTACAATGTTCTCTTTCAACACAAAAATATTTATGCATATAATTATTTGTACGTGTGAAACTGCCGTATCATTTCATGGAAACTCATATATGATAAAGAGTTCTGGCTTTGTTTTTAATATTTCTATGGTTTTCTACAATTGAAAAAAATAGTTTCGGCCGTTAAATTAAAGAAAATGTTTTATGTTTTTATCGATGTTTTATGCTTTTAAAAGGTAAAACTCTTTCTAGAATTTATGTAAAATATAAATCTTTGAAAATCTGTCAAAAAATAATAAAAATATTACAGGACGAAGTAAAACGCAACTATATTTTAAACTATGAAGAAATATAGAATTATTAAAAATAAAGTTAGAATTTTTAGTTATTAATGAGATTTCACGAAATAACACGCCAACTTTTCACATACACTAATTCTTTTTTTTTATATTATTTATAATTAGCAATTAAATATGTAACAACACGTTACGTTTTGCGTTAGAAAATGTCGTTTTACGCTTGTAACATTTCCAGCTTTAGAATTTTGAGCATAAAATGCAGATTATGTGTTGATGAACATTACCCAGTTTGTTAGGCTTTATTCTATACTATGTGTACATACTCGCACAGCACTCTTCTTGTTTTCTTTTCCGCGTGCGTTGATTCGAAAAGCCGTGCGGTAAGCAGATTGCGGAAAATATCATGCTCGTGATTTTACGTCGCAACTCATTAGTATGCGATGACACGCGAATTTCCGGAAAAGGCTTTGAAAATTAGTGAGAACAATTCTACACCACTGATGTATGTATCATGTTCGAATCTTTAGTTGCAACTTTCGATTTTTCAAATATAAATATAATAATACAAAAATATATTAATTATTTGATAAATTATTAATTAACTATTGACATTTGAATAACATTTTTAATAGTTATTAATATTCTCAAGCAGATTGATTTATATGTTTTTTATAAATCTATACCCAAGTTCTCGCATGCGATTTTAATTGAAATAAACATATCACGTCCGCTTCGATCATATATTAATTAGATTTCGCATTCGACGCATATTCAGGAAATTTTATTTATTTGTACGGTAAATAAATACTTTTAATCATACGCTTGATTCTAAATTAATTCGTAAATATCAGTATAAATTCACAATTTTGCTTCATAGTTGTGCATATAATGCCCCTTTTTTAGGAAAAACAATATATGCGCATTAAATATTGATGTCGCGTGCGTATATGTAGAGTTTGCACTCGATCAATCGCAGGAATGAAAACTCCTCGTATACCGTGTGTTCAGTCTGGAATGCATACACAGACGCGGTAACGTATTGTTCGATATCAGGTAGGTGGATATTCAGTTGGCTCAGGTGTTTCGTTGCTACATTTTTTCGATTTAGCCCCGGCCAGATCGTTTTAATGCCGAGCATCTGCTTTTAAAAAGGGTAAAAGGCTTGGGCCTTTTATTAAAATTTATCATTGCGCGGTATAATAGGGATTCTTTTGGTCCTTCTCGTTTCTGAAAGCTTTTCGCGATTATTTCCGAGTTTCCCGCAAGTTTGCCACGTAAATTTCCATGCTTCCCGAAACTGCTGCGTGACTGTTGAATTTTGCAAAATAACGGGAGTTGCTTAACTCGAGAGAGTGAACTGCAATTAACGAGGAACATAAGTCTCGTGTGATAAAAAATAGGATACGCTTTAGCCTTTTATATTTCGCGATTTTCTCTTTTTGCCAAGAGAAATGCGTTTTCAAAATTTTTTAAAGTTTTTTAAAAACAGATTATTGTTAAAATAATAAACATTTATATAGAATATATAAAAATAAACAAATATATTTAATTAATAATTTAGGAGAAGAATTCATGAATTGTGCATTATAAAACGGAGAGAGGGGCCAAAAAAATCTCAATGTGTGCTCGTGTTGTAAATATACGCAGCTTATCGAGAAATCGATACGACTGTAATAATAGCAAAAAGATTGCTCGCCATTATCGCGCTTCCATTACTGTTTCTTATGTCATCATTCTCTCATCAAGCGCAATTCTGCCTGTCGCGCGAACATTCAGCATCGCTCCGGCATCGCACGGTCGCAAAAATAAAACCCATCCATATAGTCATGTCACCCTCCGATAAGCCTGACGCCGTTGCACTCGGCCGACCAAAACGCCGCGGCGCAGGATGCGCATAATGGCAATAATAATAACGGCAAACAATAATGGCCTCGTGGGCCAGAAGTCGTTCTTCTTGTTCAGACGGCAGGCGAACCCCGGCGCGAAAGAACTGCCGGCGCGCTACCTTGAGGGCCCCTTGAAACGAGAGGGTTCCGCCCCACTACGGGGGCCCCGTGGAGGGCCCGCTGCAGGTCGACCGACGTCTGGTTCGCCTGTTCTGTTCTTGCATTCTCAGTCGACTGTGAACCGGTGTCACGACCAGGCTGGGTCCGTTTCTCGGTCGCTTCTCTTCCCATTTCGGTTCGATCCGGTATAAGAACGCGAAATAGCTTTCGAGTCGCGTTTCGGAATCGCTTTCCCCAAGTGTAAGAGACGCTCTCTTTGCCATCTCTTCAACGTTCGTTTCTTCCGCCTCCTCCTTTCGCCGAGCGAACGGAGGTGGACTGCAAAGAGGTTTTACTACGATAAGCCGCACACAAGGCTGGCGTGACACCCACCGTCGTCTGGCCCACGACAGTTTTGTCGGAGATTTTGCTGTACGGAGTGCTAAAAGCGGAACGAGCGAGTGACGAGAGGCGCGTCTCTCTGCGCGACGGGCTTGAAGTTCTAGAAGTGTACAGTGCTAAAGTGTAGGAGAAACGGTGAATTCGATGTAGTTTATACGTCGCATGGAATCGAATTACTGCGGGATCGAAAAAAGAAAATCCCCTGAAAACCGCCAACGCCTCGAATTACTGTCGTTGCGTTTCAACGCGGAGGATGTAAAAGTGCGGGCCGGTAGTCGATAAATGACGCGCTGACATCGAGCGAGTAAATCGTTATTAAACTCTGCATTTATTTTTATATCGAAAAAAAAATATAATTTATTGTTTTATATATTAATCACTGGTAAGGGAATTTATAAGTAAAAATATTTATAGACATATTCACGAGTCACATTTTAATGGCTTGTGATTATGTCGTGTACGAAATGCAATTTGTATAAATTTATTTATTTCTGATCTTGGTTGAAATCTCGGAGCAAGTATTTTTTTTCTATTTTTTTCTGTATTTAATTTATCTTTATCTTTTTTTAATTTTTCTTTTTTCTTTATAAAGTTCCATATACGAAGATATATACAAATATACGAGAAAAGATCGTGACTTTCGTTCCCATTTGAGAAATTTGAAATACATATACGAGCGGCTATTTCGAAATCTCAAGCGTACTGTAAACCATGCATTAAAAATTGTTCGCAACTCTATAAAAGTAGATTGCCTTCGTGGTGATATTTACATTTGCGAGCTTCGACGAGACTTTAAAATAAAGAGAAAAAATCAAAAACGACAAAGCGTGATTGCGAGGAAAAAATATCCGCGGTGTAACGAATTTAAAGAGCGGTGAATGAACTGGCGCGGTTATAAACATCACTGCCACCGGTGCATTTGTCGGTTAAACCCGCGGGATGCTGACTTTTAACAGCAAAAAATCCAATTATGATTTGTGCGATACCAAGAGTATATCTTGGGAATTAAGCGTGTGTTGGTCGATAAAAGAAAATAGAATCGGATATTCTTTTTTTCGCTTAAGAGAATTAATTCTCCGCGAGAAAATTGATAAGAGATTGCAATCCGCAAATCGAACAAAGCGTATTTTCATTCGATGTGTGTGATATTTCTTTTTTTTTTTTCAATTAATTATAAAATTGATGCCGTTGAAAAACTTGAATAATTTGCATGACATTTTACTTTATGGAAAGATTGTAATAAGTTTCAGAAGATTTCGCCCTCCATGTCATATTTCACTTTTTTAAAGATACATCTGGGTTCGGTAATTAATATCCGCTTTTAATAGAGAAAATTTTTAATGCACCTTTCACGTCGCTTTTATGTAACATACTACATTAGCTTCGCCGAGAAATTGATCGTGCGACGCGCAGCCGAGAGACATGACAATAAAGAGTGAGAGAGAGAGAGAGAGAGAGAGAGAAACTTTGTGCATTTCGTGCAGCAGGTATGCAGTAGTAATGCGTTTCTCCTCCCGCATCGTCCCACGTAAATTCACATATTCTCGAGACAACGATCTGCGATGCGAAACGCAATACCGTGTACCAACTGATGCATCGCTATAGTGTTGTTCGTCCCTTCGCTACTATATATCTATACTATAGCTATTCGCATTGCATTTCCGTCGGTGCAGCGGTGTAATGTCGCCGTATCATCGTCGTTTCGTTGCATCGGTAACATGGCTGAACAAGCACTTTTAATCCGGATGTTCCGCTGCGCTGGTGCAGCACTCAACATGGTACCACATCCAGATTGCACTGCGAAATATTTTTCTTCTATTATTTTTTCTCGCGATATACACACACGGTTAGTTCTAAAAATTCGAAAAGATAGACTGACGATGAATTCCGTTCAGGACACGTCGTCCTATCCTTTTTCCTTTCGGCCACTTTTTACCTTTTACTTGTTTTATTGATTTTCTGTTCGCCGTGAGATGGCTAAAAATAATGTAGAAGATAAGGAGAATTTGTGTTTCGCGAGAAAACGTGGTTCTTTAAAATCGCAAAAATATTTCAAGCGCGAGAGGAAGAAGCTCGTTTCGACTTTTCCCCTCTAGATCCCGAAATATTTGGCTCCGGGTAGCAGTTGGTTTTCTACAAGCGACGACATAAATTGTTACCTCGTTGGCTAGCGGTTTCGCCACCTACGGATATATCTTTCGAACACAACGCCACGGTCCACAATTACCTTTCTTCTCTTTTGGATTTGTGTGCTTCCTTCTCTCTTTTCTCTTTTCAGTATTTCTTGTTCGCGGGCACGGAGTTACAACCAACCGTGGCCATTCCCGCGGGAATTCAGCGGATAATGCACTATTGCTCGTGCTTCATAAATTCGCCCGTGGCGTCTTATAAACACAGCACGCGCGAACGTGGGCTCTCTTTTGCTCATGATATCGCCGAAGATTTGTGCTATTTTCTCCCATTAAAAAAAAATTTTTTTTTCTTCACATAGTCGCCGTTTTCGAAAAATGCAAGTACGTGATTTTAGACCTACGGCAATATCATGCATATTCCAGTAGTGTGCTCTCGATGTAGCTCTCGATGTTCCATCCAAGTTTCGCGAACGTCGAGGAAAAAGAGAGAAAACTATCGCGCCTCGATCCACAAATAACGTTACTCCGGATCTACCCTTTTTTTTTCCATTTCCCTCGACCTCTCTTGCTTCGTACACTTCCTGCACGGCGGAATCCACGAGGAAAGATTTCGTTTGCGGTAGTCGATCCGCGACTTCATCGGCTTTACCCTCCCAGAGACTCGAGAGTCTAGAGTCTCTTTTTAACTGTCGTATCGTGTTTTATTGCTCGCTCGACATTTCCAATATCGACATCTAGCTGTCTCATCCTGTCCGTGTACCTCTGCCTTCCTTCCGCGGGTGAAAGCTCGGGACAGGATGCATCCGTCATATTGTGATCACATGGCGCTCGCTGCATGCAGATCCGAGCAGAACTAAATCGATATGCAAGTGCGAAATGCAATTTCACGTGTTTTCGAAGCGTCACGTGCACAATAATTGACGAAGAGATTGTTTAAAAATTTGCATATAATTTTATATTATCTGCAAATATACATAATATCGAAGTTCTATTTTATCATGTCATTATTGATTTGTATTTACAAAGAGTTATTGATACATTATTAATTATATTTGAGTTTTTCTTTATATTATTTTCAAAAATAGGACTAGATATGTATTTATAACAACGTAAAGTTTTAACGATGACTTACGAGACTCTACATTTTCGAGCCTCGAAAACGTAGAGTTGTAAGCTTATTCCCTTTGATAAACGCATTACGATGTTTCCTCCTTTGTTCTCCTGCTCCTCCATTTTCACCTGAAAGGGTCGCGGTAACAAGTTGCGATACCAAATCGCGTCCCCGCATCGGCGGTTCCGTTCGAGCGAATAATCAGGTACGAATCGAACGGATGTCGGCAAATAATATTAGCGGGTCGAGTGCAGCGAGAGGATATCTTTGTGTCGGCTTGATTCAATTTCGCGCTACATAAATTGGCACGATACAAATCCGTAATTCGCCATCGAGCTATTCGGCAAGGAGATTTGCGCTTGTTCCGGCAGGAAGTGGGATAATAAATGGATTAATAAAACGCGAACTCGATGCAAATTCAGGCGCCGTTTTACGGAGAATAATTCCAGATTATCTCGTTGTTAAGACACACAGAAATACGCGTAATCGCGTTAAGTGCTGGCTTCGCGATTGTTTGCCTCGAGTGTTTTCCTCCGTTACGAGGGATTTACCGGCGAACTTTCTTTCAGTGCATTACTGCATTCTTTGAGAGAGCTCTTACGGCTCGATCGAGACAGAGAATGACATTAAGAGAAGATTGAGCGCAACTTTGTTGATCTTTGCTTCGAATTAGCAAACTCAATTTTTGCGAATAATAATTGATTTACGGTCTAACTTTTATTGTTAAAACTACCTGTATTTATCATCGTGAATTCGCTGGCCGCGATCCAGCGGATTATTACTAGAGAACCGAAGGAACAAAGTAATCTCTCTTTCTCTCTCTCTCTGGCTGCACGTGACCTGATTTCTTTCTTCCGCGAACAAAGGACAACGAGGAGCGATTCATTTTAAATGTCTCAATTGCCATCGTTAACGCGTGGGATGTTGGCGATTCTTTCGCAGATGTATGCGACTGACATTAAAAATTTAATTAAATAGAAATTATATCCGAACGGGATCAACAAGTATCTCCACTTGTACATAAGAATCATTAGTCATAAATGTATAAACAGAAAATATCTCAATAACATACAACGATTGTTCTGTGTCGAATGAAATAACAGTTAGATAGATTTCATTCTGTGTTAATTAAACGAGATTGATTCGTCGCAAAAACAAGTATTTCCACTTGTACATAAGAATCATTAATCATAAATGTATAAACAGAAAATATCTCAATAACATACAACGATTGTTCTGTGTCGAATGAAATAACAGTTAGATAGATTTCATTCTGTGTTAATTAAACGAGATTGATTCGTCGCAAAATGAGAACCGGCGAAAGTGTTGTGATTTTAAATCGTCGCGGTCCATCTGCCATGAATAACTACTGAGCTGACGAAACGAACGGAAGTGGAAGCGTGATTGGATGGCCGAGCAGTTCGCCCTGCAGTTCGTAGCGAGCAAAGCATTCGCGAGCGAAGCGTGGGAACATTTCTGCTCCGGATGAGCCGACCTACGGTGGAGTTCAGAACGGAGGAATGCTCACCGGCAAGTTCTTCTCTCCCAAGTCTCTCTTTTCTTTATTTTCTTCGAGTTTTCTCGTAGTTTATCTCGGCTCGTCATCGTACCGATGGATTGTCGCCGGTTACATTCGTGAAAGCAATTCCAATTTTCACGATCAGCTGCGACACGTACCGATTTCGCGAAATTGTTATTTTGCATCAAACTTTCAAAATAATTGCAAAACGCAATACTTTCCTAAATGCATTTGAAGTGGTGTAATTAAGATCGCTGTGAAGTCACGTAAAGATATATTTTCCAAAACAACAAAGCCAATAATTGAAAATAATAAAACATGACAACTATCGATCTTATCGTATATTGTTTTATTTGTTTGTTTCATTTCTTACAAGATTTGATTACTTTACTTGGCTTTATAAACATAGTTCTTTCTTTGAAATAAATTGAAACTCGCAGAGCAGAAGAGCTGTCAAATGTTATGAGTTATTGACAAGACATTTGTATCGACATACTAATATATCATCTTCAAAAAAGAGCAAAAGTTTCTTTTCATCTAGGACATATAATCTCTTAAAAATCTCTTCACGAACAAATATTATATACAAGATGTAACCGAAAAATTCGTACAAACTTTAAGTAAGAAATATTTGTAGTTTATATAATTTCTTTTTTATTCTTTTGATGCGTAGAACTCATCCACTCAAAGCTTGCAAAGACTTTTCAGTTGCATCCTGTATTTATACAAATGTGAATCTCGATAAATAAATAAATATAAATTCTGCCTTTTTCGCGCAATTCGTTGTTGTGTAAGAGCTATGTTTATAAAGCAGCTCGCTTTTGTAATCGGCGGCATTTCCATTCCAAATATATGACACGAGCTCGATTCAATTTCGGGTAACTCGCCGCTGTTTTGATAAATACAGCGGCCGACTATGACAACTTTGACGTTCGGTCCCAATCTGCTTGTCGGACGATCGCAAAACGATCCGACGTCTCATATACGTTTTCGCAAAGCGCGTGTAAAAACGAACACGCGTCTAGGTATTTGCATATTGTTTTGACGCGCAATAAATATTTATGAGAATTCGCAGCGGGCGAACTCGTCTGTCCGCGTTGCACACGCGACCGGCAAAAGATTGCTGGTAATTTAGGCGATATCCCTATTCCCGAGGGCGCGAGAAACGCTCGCGCCGTGTGTTCGCGAGGTTCTAGATCTCACGGGAATAAAAGTAATATACATGCCCGCTCGATAGATAATTGCGATAATGACTAGACGACGTTAGTTCCTACGTTATTTAACAGACAATAAATATGTATGAGAAAACGTCGTCTCTGTGCATGGATCATATCGGTCGCTCGACTGTGAGCTGAAAAGGCTTTATTAATTATAAGTATTACGAACGATCACGTTCGTCTTAAAAAAGTGCGAATTATCAAAAATCGTATGAAACCAATGCAATAATATATATGTATAATTTCTTTTTGCCGTTCAAAGATTTCTTTTTAGGATTTTATATTTCTATTCAATTGAAACGGATTTAATAATACTTTATATTAGTTAATAATCAAGAACGAGATAAAGAAAATTTATTTGAAACAATCTATACACGATTGTAGAAATAGAAGATATCTGCGCGCGAAGGAAAAGCGAGAAATTTAAAACCTCCCATTTTTTCAGTGCACTTTATTCTCTATAATTTACACGCTTTCAGCTTTACCTGGAGTCAGGACTTAACTCGTCTGTAGGATCCTGTCGAATGGCAACGCAATAGACTTAAACCGATCGTGAAAGAGCCGCGCGAGGAGAGGCTTCTACGGAAAAGCCTCGATAACATTTGCTTTCCGTTTGTCGTACTTTTATTCGGCCTTGCTTCAGGATTTAATCGATTCGAAGACGGGGAGGAAATCTTAAACTCGCCCTCTTCTCTCGTCGTTTATTCACGAACACCTTAAGCCGGTTGCAGAGGCGTCTCTCTTTACGGGATGAAACGGGAACGCGGGACGCGACGAGTACCTTAAATGGCACGCTGCGCTTTTGCCCGCTTTCAATGTCGTCTCCAAGAATGCACATCGCGCAATTAGCGTGTATTACCTCTTTCCTTTGACGAACCGGCACGATATTCCCTCGTTGTTTTAATGAAGAAGTTATCAAGAGAAAACTCTTTCTCATCGTCGTATATCATTATTTTATAACATTTTAACGTTTGCAAGGAAACTATGAATTTTTTATTGACAGCTCGCGGTTGCCGTTTAATGCACATTTTACTAGGGACTCTAATGAGAACCACAAATAAAGAAATTTATTTTTCGGTGATTACTTGGTTTTGATAAATTACATTTTATTCCAAAGGTATTTTTATCTCATCTTCGTTTTCTAACAGAACAGATTAATTCAATATTTACTGGTTAAACTTGTTACAAAAATCTTCTACAATAGTATAATAGTTTGTATCGCTTCTTCAAGCAAGACTCCTTTTATCAGATTTTAATTTACAAGTGATAACATGTACTTAACTCATACAAAAAATTAATTTTACTTTATTAAAAAAATATATACTCTTGTTATTATATTTCTTATTATTATAAGAATTAATATTGCATTGTTTCTATTATGATGCCATGTTTTACTCCGGAAAGAAAGAGAGAGAGAGAAAGAACATATATTTTTAATAAATTACATATATTAAATACACAATTTATTGCTGTCAACCTTTTAATTGATATAAAATACGATGCTGCAACACGCAACGGAGTTATACAGCGCGGCGATATATCAGCGCGCGATCAAACCGCATACAAGAGCAACGCGAACCTTCGCGACGCGGTCGCGTTGCATCTTTCTATGTGCATCGCGAATGAGAACCGGCGGTGAGCGCGCGGTTAGACGGATGTTCCGTTCGAGAGCGATGCACTCTATTCTTGTCCGTCCAATAACCGGCCTTCCTACTATATAAGCCACGGTAAGATATACGGGGTGCCCGCTCCCACTCTCTCCGTCTCACTCCGACATATGTCCACCGCCTACATCGGAGTAATTCTCGTCGGCATATAAATATATCGTCCGTCGCGGGCATGACTTTTGTTTTACGACCGCGATTCTTCTTCATGCAACTTCGAGCATCGATATACTATCGGCCGACGTATCGAAGAAATGTCGCGAGAAATGTGCGCTATGCATATTTATCGAAACGAGAATTCAATCGAGGATACTTAATCCTCGTATCCGGTCTTCCCTCGAAAAGATTTTTGTCGAGTGTTTTCTCAAAAAATTAAATATGTATTTATTATATATATTTTTTCGTAAAATATTAAATATTTGTAATATATGTTTTTTTGTAAAAACTAAATATTTATAATATATAATTTCGTAAAAAATTAAATATATATTTATATTTTTATATAATTCGTATAAACATATATTTACGCACAGAATTCTATATAATTTCGCCACGATATGCCTATAATCTACAATGACTATGGAAAAAGCGAATATTGCGGGAACTTTTCACGTCGTGACATGTGCGTATAAACGTGCACGCAATTGCTCGCACGCTCGTGCAATTGATAACAAAGCCGCTTTATGATAAAAACGCGATATCAGCATGTGCATCGCTCTCTGCCACAATCTGACATTGACTGTCATGTGAAAGAATCGACCGTAGCATTCGATTTCCGCGATTTACACGGAACCGGAAATGACATTCGAAATCGAGCCACGTTCGATTAATTCCTAATTGGCGATTGCCAGACTTGTCACTCAAAGAGCAGCTTAATAAGTGCATCTCGTCTATATCTTTTTCTGTACGTAATAATAATGTCAATGCCATTATTATAGAAATAAATTTTACGAATTATATATATTCACAGTCATAGAATCGTAAAACGTTACAAGATTATAAAAGAATAAGCGTTTCAGCATCAATCTGGCAATAATATAAACGTTATTTTATAAATATATGAATATAGAAAATATGATAAAAATAACTATAGTAGTTTAATGCAAAGATAATTATATTGTAAATAATAATCAATCTCTTTTTAAAATAAAACTTTCTTTATCAAATCGTTATCGCATGTTACTGTAACGCATTCGTTGTTTAGTATGCTGAGGTATCTCGTAGACCGGAGCACTCTATTCCAAAATGCGTTAACACAATTCAGGCCGGAATAACTCGTTTCCGATACTACTTCGTCGCAATTTTTCGGCGAATGTGTGGATGCGAATTAGATTCGCGCGAATAAAATGGGCGAGAGGCGATCGCTTTATCGACTACATACGGATAAAAGGTTCCGTTTCGTGCGCGCGTTTCAACGCCGGATATCGATGCGCAACGTCGGTCGATGGGATGCATCGGGGTCGATTAGCGTGACTAGCTAATCCCTCCCTTTCCCCTCCTCGCGTGGGATTGCACGAGCAGCTCCGTCGCTGGCAATTAAGAAGCAATTTAGCGCATCTCCTCGCGGCCTTTGGCATGTATGAGCTCGGATAAAGTATGTGTGTATATGTGTTGCGAACTCTCTATGCCTTCAACTTATGCTTAACTATCGCCCGACAAGCGCATTGTTGCGTTTGGATCCCAAACGTGCGTGCAGAATTGCATTGCATGCCTGTAACACAAATAGGGTTGCGCTCCAATTTATGTTTTTCATTTGTCAGGAAAAGGCGTAACAAGTGTTCAATCCAGGATGATTAACATGAAAATGCACAAGTATCAATGCACGTAGTTTCGAAACTACTTGATATATATCTCGCTAATCATCTCTTTGGCTTTAACTAGATTTTAATAAAAATTTATTTCAATTTTTTTTACTTAGCGAGATACACAGAGTAAGATACTTAATTTTATGATCTAAATTAACTCTGTTATGTGTGTGCAGTTATTGAAAAATTAATTCAATAAAAGTTTCACAATTTCAGAGGAAAAATATGCATGTAACAATTTCTTATGGCATGAATTTTTTATGATATTTTAACATTATCTACGCCTTTTGAATATTATAATTAGAAAATTTTACATATTTTATGTTACCATATAGAAATTAAATTATCGCTAAACTTGATTTTGTGATAATTTTATCTTAAGACTTTTATGTATAGAATAATGAGTAGAATCGATTTATGTAAGAAAAAATATATGATGTTATTAAAAAACCGAGATAATATTAAAATATTATAAAAAATGCATACTATAAAAAAATCTCTTATATATATTACATTTTCTCCCTGAAGCTCTCTATGAAACTTTTTTTAAAAATATTTTTTGGCAATTGCGCGCATAATTTAAATAATAAAATGAAGTACTCCATTTTATGTGTGAAGTATTAAAGTTGATAACAATAAGAAGTTGCTAACAAAAAAGTTGTTATCAATTTAAAAAGTTTTTTAAAAATTGGTTACTGAATTGTTATAGAAATTTAATAAAAGAGGTGCGGTCA
>NW_021850897.1:153708-159721 GCF_003651465.1 Formica exsecta
TGTATTTATTATATATATTTTTTCGTAAAAAATTAAATATTTGTAATATATGTTTTTTGTAAAAAACTAAATATTTATAATATATAATTTCGTAAAAAATTAAATATATATTTATATTTTTATATAATTCGTATAAACATATATTTACGCACAGAATTCTATATAATTTCGCCACGATATGCCTATAATCTACAATGACTATGGAAAAAGCGAATATTGCGGGAACTTTTCACGTCGTGACATGTGCGTATAAACGTGCACGCAATTGCTCGCACGCTCGTGCAATTGATAACAAAGCCGCTTTATGATAAAAACGCGATATCAGCATGTGCATCGCTCTCTGCCACAATCTGACATTGACTGTCATGTGAAAGAATCGACCGTAGCATTCGATTTCCGCGATTTACACGGAACCGGAAATGACATTCGAAATCGAGCCACGTTCGATTAATTCCTAATTGGCGATTGCCAGACTTGTCACTCAAAGAGCAGCTTAATAAGTGCATCTCGTCTATATCTTTTTCTGTACGTAATAATAATGTCAATGCCATTATTATAGAAATAAATTTTACGAATTATATATATTCACAGTCATAGAATCGTAAAACGTTACAAGATTATAAAAGAATAAGCGTTTCAGCATCAATCTGGCAATAATATAAACGTTATTTTATAAATATATGAATATAGAAAATATGATAAAAATAACTATAGTAGTTTAATGCAAAGATAATTATATTGTAAATAATAATCAATCTCTTTTTAAAATAAAACTTTCTTTATCAAATCGTTATCGCATGTTACTGTAACGCATTCGTTGTTTAGTATGCTGAGGTATCTCGTAGACCGGAGCACTCTATTCCAAAATGCGTTAACACAATTCAGGCCGGAATAACTCGTTTCCGATACTACTTCGTCGCAATTTTTCGGCGAATGTGTGGATGCGAATTAGATTCGCGCGAATAAAATGGGCGAGAGGCGATCGCTTTATCGACTACATACGGATAAAAGGTTCCGTTTCGTGCGCGCGTTTCAACGCCGGATATCGATGCGCAACGTCGGTCGATGGGATGCATCGGGGTCGATTAGCGTGACTAGCTAATCCCTCCCTTTCCCCTCCTCGCGTGGGATTGCACGAGCAGCTCCGTCGCTGGCAATTAAGAAGCAATTTAGCGCATCTCCTCGCGGCCTTTGGCATGTATGAGCTCGGATAAAGTATGTGTGTATATGTGTTGCGAACTCTCTATGCCTTCAACTTATGCTTAACTATCGCCCGACAAGCGCATTGTTGCGTTTGGATCCCAAACGTGCGTGCAGAATTGCATTGCATGCCTGTAACACAAATAGGGTTGCGCTCCAATTTATGTTTTTCATTTGTCAGGAAAAGGCGTAACAAGTGTTCAATCCAGGATGATTAACATGAAAATGCACAAGTATCAATGCACGTAGTTTCGAAACTACTTGATATATATCTCGCTAATCATCTCTTTGGCTTTAACTAGATTTTAATAAAAATTTATTTCAATTTTTTTTACTTAGCGAGATACACAGAGTAAGATACTTAATTTTATGATCTAAATTAACTCTGTTATGTGTGTGCAGTTATTGAAAAATTAATTCAATAAAAGTTTCACAATTTCAGAGGAAAAATATGCATGTAACAATTTCTTATGGCATGAATTTTTTATGATATTTTAACATTATCTACGCCTTTTGAATATTATAATTAGAAAATTTTACATATTTTATGTTACCATATAGAAATTAAATTATCGCTAAACTTGATTTTGTGATAATTTTATCTTAAGACTTTTATGTATAGAATAATGAGTAGAATCGATTTATGTAAGAAAAAATATATGATGTTATTAAAAAACCGAGATAATATTAAAATATTATAAAAAATGCATACTATAAAAAAATCTCTTATATATATTACATTTTCTCCCTGAAGCTCTCTATGAAACTTTTTTTAAAAATATTTTTTGGCAATTGCGCGCATAATTTAAATAATAAAATGAAGTACTCCATTTTATGTGTGAAGTATTAAAGTTGATAACAATAAGAAGTTGCTAACAAAAAAGTTGTTATCAATTTAAAAAGTTTTTTAAAAATTGGTTACTGAATTGTTATAGAAATTTAATAAAAGAGGTGCGGTCATTCGGGCACACTGGGTATTGCAGAGTTCTGAATAGATCTCTCGTGAGCTATTGTACGTATATATATATATATATATATATATATTTATTTATCAGGGCACTGTGCCACGATAAAGTCTCTAACCAGCCGCGATAGGTATAGCATATGCTCCGCTATATACCTTGTTTCACGGTTCACTCAACTACGGCTATAACATAGTTGTCTTCTCTCCTTTTTTTGCCGAGCTAAATCGCGATGTATTCAATACCATTTGCACGAAATTTTTGCACTTTCACGCCTTTTAGATTTCTTATATATATATACATATTTTCTCATTTTTAAGTATATTATTTCTATAAATTATTATTCACATAAATGAAATTTTGCAAAATCATGCATGAAATAAGATGTTAAATAGCAATTAGCGAAATATTTTGCTATAAAATGAAAATTTAACTTGATGATAGATTTATATAATCTTTGTAATTAAACATCACTATTTAAGAGATCTTGAGCTTTATCCGTTTAATGCGAATATCGAGCTTAATGGGATATAAGAATTCGATAACTGCGCGAGCGGTGGGTAAAAGCGCTGTGAGAATAACTCTCTTCCGTTATGGCCCAATTTCGCGGCTCTTACATAATGCGGGATACATGTAAGGGCAGCTAATTTTACGTCGAGTAGGAGTATTCGCGTACGTACGGCGAATAATACAGTATACAGTTAATGCGCGTCGCGCATATTACGTGTCGCACTACTATGGCGAGCGTACCTTATGCATTATGAAATCGTGCTCATTTGCCGCATTCTCTATCCGTATAGAATCCCCGTAACTACCTACCTCGACGTCACTGTACAGTACAGTAGCGTCCCTTTTTCCTAAGCTTCTATTGCGGTAACCGCTTGCGCCGTGGTGGTATAAATATTCATAGCTCTAGCTCTATCCCTCACCGCCCATCTGCTTCTCTCTATTTCTTCTGCTTTCTGCATTCTACAAGATGTTCCGGAACTACCGATCAAAGTTCCATACTTATCTACTAACAAAATTAACTTATGTTAATTTAAAAAAAAAAAATAGTTTTGCTCCTAGAGGGATGATTAGCCAGACTGATATATGCAAATTTATGGCGAGCTATATCTATTTAACTAATCCACTTGAATCTAGAATGCACTATCTATTAAAAATAAATTGAAATCTTTATATATATATATATATAAAAGAATATATTTTTTAGATAACTGCAAAATGCTGCACACTCGTTTTTTATACCCTTTTCATCTCTGTTCTTTTCTATTCCGATCCTCTCTGATCTCATTTCACTACAGTAATCTATGTCTACAACCGTAGGCAATTTTGGGGAGAAATCGAGGCAGAGAGAAATGGGAAGATAGAATGTTCAAGTAGAGTGGGAGAGAGAGAGGAAACGAGAGAGAGAGAGAGAGAAAGAGAAACGGCAATTTACTGGTCGTCATTAGACCAGCCACCGACGCAAAATAAATTTCCTCGCCGCTAACTGAATTTGGACATGGTCAACCTATCCTCCCACGTGCGCGCATCCACGGTAAAAGGAACGATTTACCTTGCCCGTGCATAGCGAAGGGAAACTTGGCCGTCATGTCTTTCCGCGCCACTCGGTACGTGGCGCTAGAATATATTACGGTCATACGATTGCTCGCGGTGATTTCGCGGCCGTTCTGCTTTTACCTTCCTTTATTTGTTCGCCGTTTCTGCATTTGTCCGCCTGGAATCAGCTCCGGGTGTTTATTTGAAGAAATGACTCTGCGAAAGGCGACGTTGTCCCTATATTAATCTTCGCACTTTAATCGCGAATTATTACGCATATATATATATATATACATCTGGACAACTCGTGTCACGCTTATCTGCTATTATTAACTAATATGAAATGCGGAACCTCGCAGAAATCCCCGACTCTGTTTAAAAAATCTCCTAGAATTATTATCATTTTTCCAACCGTTTAAAAAAATTACAGAGAGAATGTCATAATATATTTTCAATTGCTTTGTTTCGAGAAATTTAATATGAGATAACCGACGTTATCTGTGCCAATCTGTCTGTCGCAACTGTTGTAAAATGTGCGGCGACATCTCGTCTGGAACGAAAAGATTTCAGTACCGTTTGCATTATCGTATCGTCAGTCACGGATCGTCGATTCTTCCGGTCAGGCTTTCACCGTTAAAACTCATCCTGGATGCTCCATCGTGCGAGACTGATTGTTCTCCGGTCTGATCGCGAATTATGCGTTTTCTAATGTAACGATAAGACTGTGCTAGATTTAATTCCCGAAATGGATTTTCAAATTAATTTGACAATCTTTGCAGTTTCTACGGATTAATTTTTTTCGAAAATGTGACGTTTCTTTAAAAGTCCGTATATGACGGGCATCAAATGTCAATTCGATTCTTTATCATCCTGTTTAATAGAGATAACTCTTTCTTTTTTTTCTTATTTTATTTTTGTATAATTGTTTCATTTTACGCTCATTAAATACTAATCGAAGCAATCAGATGCTAGCAATATAAAATGCGCAAGTAATTGTAACACCATTCAGTCGATAAGTTTCGCGAGACGATTCTTGTTATGAAAAGCCCAAGTTTAAGATAAGAAACTTTATTCAATGTATCGTTGAATCTCTTATCGAAATCAAAACAATCATAAAAAAGACCATATATATATATATACAGTCCCAAAATATAAATTTATACGAATTTTACTCATATAAAACGTGTTGAAGCACTATATTTACTAAAACAACATGCATTTTAATTCGTAAATACATTTGTAAAAACAATATTTTTACTGCAATTTGCGTCGAGCGCATTTTTTCAGCTTAAACGAAAATGTCACGCCCGTTTACGCGACAGAGCACCGGCAGTGTTTAATACGCCTGAGAAAGAAAATAGCGCACGGGAAAAACGAGGGAGGCTGGAAATTGCTGGGCGTATTTTTGCGCGGAGGGACTCGCCTTGGCTGGCGCCTAATGCAACCGTAACGCAATAATTACGCTGTCGGAGGGCGCACTAATTAAGGTGAGAAGCGGAAAAAAAGTAAAGGGCGTTTAACTTTGCTGCCGTCGTTAGCTTTAAAGTTCGCAGCTCCTTCGAGTTTTTCCCGTCGCCTGTCATTCGCGCGCACATGAACCCGTCCCTTTTTTTTTCTATCGCATCTAGATTAAAATCGCGTATGGCCGTGTCAGCTATCTTTTGGCCGGTTGCCGATGATATCGGCTTAATGAATCGGTTTACGGTAATGTCCACAGAGGAATAAAGATGGAGAAGTAAAGGAACACGGAAACGCGAAATTAAATTGATATTTGCTGGTTAAAGTTGCATTATACTGATTACAGCTCTCAACGATTCAATGCTTTTCTATAAATAAAATATTTGTTATATATGCAAATCATGATTAGATTCCCAGAAGTTAAAATTATTATTATTATTATTATTTTTATTATTTTTTTACTATCTTTTATTGTTTAAATGTTATTATATTTTTTGATGAGAGATATAGTATTTAAAAAATATTCGAAAATTAAAGGAAAATCTATCAACGAATTTTTTTGTGTTGTCGAAACTTACGTAAACGCACTGCATATGTATTTCAATCAGATTGCATCAGAGTCGCACCTACGCGACGCGTCGCGCGAAGTCGAACAAACTTTTACCCGGATATCGCGCGACGGCTCAAATCCCGCGACAATAACCAGGACCTGCGCTCGCGTATATACATTTACGTTTACGTCATAAATCCCGACGTTGCGGCAAAGAGGCAAACCGGAAAGTGCCACGAGATCATTCGACGCCGCGCTACGCTGCATCTCGCGAGATTTCCTTCCGCGCGAGAGGGAAAGA
>NW_021850897.1:159769-196755 GCF_003651465.1 Formica exsecta
GAAAGAGCTCGTTCTCCATTCCGGCAGGAATTATCATTCATCTGCGCAAAACTTCTGACAGAGCCGAGGAGAGGATCCACGACCCGAGTTTGGCGCTTCGCAATTTCTCTCCGCGCGAGGATGGAAGACGCGGGATACATCTGGAGAAGGAGGACGCGGGACGCGCGTCGTTTTGGTAAAACAAAATTTCGAAATGGGTTTCTCGGTAATTAGTTTCACGAGACAGCCACTCGTGCCCGGACTCCTGAGGAGATACGCGCCATCGAGAGTAAATTAGACATGATACAAAGCTCCGAAGAGGAAAAACATTCGCAGGAAATTGCAAATCTGACGTGGATGCAGCGCACAGTGAAATGGATGCGGCGCGGAATAATATAAAAATAAAAATTTTCCCGGATAAGAAGGAACTTTAGATCCAACGAGAGATTCTCATGGCCGATAATATATTTAATTCATGCGTCTCGTTATCCGGAGATGGTACAATGGGTCGTTTCGTAATTCGTATTTACGGGCCTCTGGTCGACCCTTCGCGAAGATCGATCGAAACGCATCAAGGAGAGAAGCAGGAAATATCGGTGACTCGGTCGTTCCCGTCGATATATCTTGAACGTCTTAGTGCCCTCTCCATTTACTTCGATGCCTGAAATGGTTTTCCCCCCTGCTACTAGTATTAGTCCAAATATAAATTCTATCATATTGGACAGCAACTAGAATACAGAGTGGTCACACTTTTGCGCACACACTCAATCTTTAACGCACACTCTTTATTTTAATTAAATTATAAATTATACCAGTCTATTATAATTTCCATTACTAAAGTGAGTGGCACTTTCAATTAGATGTGAAAATTGGAGAACTTTATGAAATAAATTAAGAGTAAACAAAACTTTGTCATATCCCAAATGAATATCGTGCGTCTAAGTCTAAAGGGATAGTCAAACCAATGAATGTCCACTTTGAAATTGGGCACCAGGAGACCGTATACGATAGCGAACTCGCACGTAATCCCGAATAAGCCTGACGATGACACCTTTCTAGGGAGACAACAATATAAATTATTTTCCCATCGTGAAGCACAGCTGTGTCGTTATTCTATTATCTTCCCAGAATGAGAGATAAGACGAGATTCGAAATACATCGTAAATTGCATTTAGATCCATTTATCTATTTAATAGTAATTTTGCTATTTCTTTCGCGCATAATATAATTCTATTTTTATATTTATATTGTATATTTTAATGTGAAAAATATTGGCACATGACAGATCGCTAACGTAAATTTTTTCAACAAAAAATATATTTTTAATTTAATTTAATTTTATTTTATTGTGTTTTATATTTATTTTATTTTATTTTATTTTATTTATACCTGTGGCTTTCTGTGCGTGTGATAATTCTGGAAAAATATAATATTTTTTATGACTTTATATTATTTTATGACTTTATTCTCCAATTTATATAGATCGATTTCTTTCTGCGGAATGTGGGCCAATTCATTCGCGACTTTATCGTTCTAGTCTTCTCAACTTCGGTTACTTTATCAAAAGATATGGTTATGTTCGCGCCAAGTTCACGTGCAGTAAAAACTATGAGCGATGATATCTTCTCTAAAGTTTTAAAGAGACAATTTCTCTTTTGCTAAAATTACTCTATCATTGTTTGTCACTTTTTACCGGTATATTCCAACAATGAAAAACATTTCCTATTATTTTCTCATTTATATATCTGCGGATATAAATTTTAATTTCTGCATTTTCTAATTAATATATATTATTACATGTATAATACACAATGTGCCAGTAAATGACTAAATCACATCGGTAAGACATTGATAATAATAAGCTCCCTGTTTTATGAACTTCTTATGTGTATGCGAAATAAATTGATGTACGACCATCCATTGTATGCAGAATAAATCGACGGATGATTATAAATATTCCAAAATTAATATTCGCTATTACTTGTCTTAATCCATGCATTTCGAGGCAATAGATCTATGAGATAATATTCATATATTTATCTCTATAATCTTTTCATTATTAAAGTCAAAACGCGAAATATATATCTGAATCCAATTTTAGAGAAAATTTAAAGAAATAATTATTGCCTGTAAACTTTGCAGTGAAACAATGATTCCACACAATAATTACACTGTCACTTTAATTCCTACTTTAAATGGATATATCATGAGAAATATCTACTTTGATAAATAACCATCTCTATTCATAGCAGGAATTAAAGTGATAGAGAATGGTAATTATAATCATTGTTTCATTGCGATACTTACGGAGGCGCGCGCGCGCGCGGTAATTAGCTCTTTAAATGTAATTAATTTAAATATATTTTGCCTTTGGAATTTTTCGTCATTTAGATGTAATTTTCAGATTGAGAACGCGCGCAGCATCGGATGATAAATAAAATAACAAAAGAGTATAATAATCTCTATATCAATCTTATTTTTGAGATTTGTGAAATAGAATATTTTGCATAAATTTAGTTACGTAGCGTTACATATTTTATAGCGACAACATATTTTTTATATCACATAATATTCGGCTTTGTTTCGGACGGCGTAGGGTAGGGATGGATACAGCGCGCTATTGTTTACCTGCCGTGATCTTGTTGTCAGTCGTGTTACTAGACTCGAGCAAGTAGGCATAAATTTAGTTTCGTAGCGTTACATATTTTATGGCGATATTTTTTATATCACATAGTATTCGGCTTTGTTTCGAACGGCGTAGGGTAGGGATGGGTACAGCGCGCTATTGTTTACCTGCCGTGATCTTGTTGTCAGTCGTGTTACTAGACTCGAGCAAGTAGGCAGCAATGTGTAAGCCGCTCTGTATATCGTTATATTACTCTACGAAACACGTGAGTATTCTCTATAAGAATTATAATATTAACGATTATCAATCCGTATAATTGATTAACTATCGCGTAAGAGTATCACTACGACGTTGATATCGATTGATTAATTAATCAAAGAAAGACAAGTTTCCTTGCATTAAACTTTTTATATATTTTATCTTCTTTTAAAAAATTTAATTTTTAATTCTTACTTTCGATAGCGTGTGAAGGTGTTTACTTGAAAGTTCATCAATAGAAATAAAACCATAGAACAAGAGAGTAATTTCTCTCTCTATCTCCACGCTTCGAGTTTTGTTTTCATCACGCGTTACTCACTGGAAGTTTATTAACACGACTGATACAAGTAGAATTTACACGAGCTTTTCTCATATCAGTTACGAAGCACGCGAAAGTAAATTGATAATGCAAAACAGTTGGGATTATTGAAGTGGAATATATAAAACGCTTATTATAGAAACCTTATGTGGAAAATAATGGTTTCATATTGTCTGTATAATATAATAATAATACGTATTAACGTTAATAATAAAATAGAATATCTCTTGAGAGAGATCAACGAATGAATTTTCTATGGATGAATGAAATATTTCGCGCATATTTCTTACGAAAAGTTATCATGAATTTTTACGAAGTTATCATTCTGGAAGTTTTTTGTAAAAGATATTAAAAAATAAGTCAATAAACTGTAGCGCGATACGAGGACGCAATAATATCTCATCTAGCGGAGACAAAGTTTCGCGATTGTTACCGTCTTAAATCTCCATCGAGTTGAAAATCGCCGACAAAGATTTCCGCGCATAGCTCTCCGGAACGCTACGAAAGAAAGAATGGAAAAAAGCGGCTATAGATCTCCCTTATGAGTTCTGCTGTCGCGGTACATAAATCAGAAGCCGACTTGCAACCCCGCAAGAATTTATCGAGTCTAAACGCCCACGTAATGCAATCCCCTTCCTGCTTTGTCGTCGAGATATAAATATACCGGAATAATAAAATATCTGTGATTTTTGTTTTTTCGATGCCGTATACATCCCGCACGCGATCCTTAATCCCCTCTAATCTCTTGATTGGATTTATAATGGAAAATGGAGGGAGAAAATCCCTTTCTCTTTTTATATATTGTATATAAAATCGATTTGTGAGATAAACAACGAAGATCTCTCTCCGAGTTATAATCATTTTATGTGTACATTTATACATAAAAAAAAATATATATATATATATATATGTATATATATATTTAGCTAAATGTTGTTTAATTCCGAGAAAACTCTTTTCAATAATATTTTTAATATATTGAAATAACACTTGGTCTTTTTATATCATATTAAACTGAAAATAAAATTAATATGACATATGAAATATTCGTGAAAAGTTTGAATAATGTTTTAAGATATTGAAAGTAATATTATTGAAAATAAATAAAAGTATTATTGAAAAGAGTGTCTCGAAATTAGGCGACAACATTTAGCACTGAATGCAGCGCTAAATAGAAGTGTGAATAGCAAGCAGTGGAGCAAACCGAATTATTTAACCATTTTGTTACATGCTATCGCCGTTCATCGCGTTGAACGTAAAAGTGTATTGAATCGAGAGAGGAGAACAGAAATTGAAGTGGCGAACGTTTAATCGTTCGCTCACAGTGGACGTGAATTTATTCAGATTGAGGCATTGCTATGCAAAAATAGTCTAAATCGCTTTATTCTACAACGAAATTGCAAATTATTAACTCTTTTAACACGCGCAGCTCATCGAAATATTGAATCTTTAATCGGGTAATCGGATAAAATGGATTTATATAAAATTAATATGAATTAATTAATTATATATATTAAATATTATAAATAGCTATAATAAATATTACCATGTCTAATAATTAGTAGTAACTTTTTAGCGAAACGTCAAGATTCTGCATTTTTATTTAGTCTCTCAGTGAGCGCTTCTACCGGTATTATTTGTCGCTGTACGTTATTTCGCGTATGACGATCGTATCGTGCCGGATATTTCAGAAGCGGAAGGGTCACGTATGCGAAATGAAAGGTCGACATTTTTTTCCATCGAGTTTTCTGCCCGGCGATTCGCGCGGACGCGTATAATTTTTGACTGCGTGACGCGGCGAAAAGGGTACGCGACAGATCATCTCTCGCTCGCTCTCTTTACGCCCGTACGAACGTCACGGTGCATAAATCAATGGTAACGTGGTTGAACACGGCGTGGATTTATCGAACGCGTCTTTCCCCGTCCGTAATGATAAATTATGACGATCGAATGACGGCGAGTCGATCTCCAACGAGAGGGTGACGACACGCGCGTGTGTGCACAGGGTGACGTGTAATATGGGGTGCGCTTTGGGAGTCGTTTTTGGGGGGAATAGAGAGAGGGAGAGAGAGAGTATCGACGGCTACCAGCATGCGGGGGTTGTTATATGCTCGTCGTTTGCTCGCCAGCCGCCAATACGGACTTTCCGTATAATGGCGTCATCCCCGAGGCGAGTAACGAGCGGTTATAGGCACTGCGTTACATAAATATAAGTTTGCGAGAACGGTTACCTGTATGATAATGCACTTTTCTTTAGGGTGAATGTTAATCAACGCGCTAAGTTTAGATGTCTTGTGGGAAATGAGTAAAATGCGAAGAATTTATAGAAATTTATATTAAGCTTATCTCTAAGCTTTCCGAAGTGTTAGGGATTGTCTTATCAATACTTTAGCAATTAATATTTTAATTAATATCTTAATAAAATATTTTGATAAAATATTTTAATATTTTAATAAATATTTTAGTAATTTTTCTCTATCAAGTGAAAAAACAATTGCTTGCATAATAATATACGACATAATAATACAACGATAATCATAGCAACAATCGATCATTGACGCATCAATGAGCGGCAGCTTTTTATTACTAATATTAGAATAATATAATCGTGGCACACTAACTGACATCATTACTTCTTTTATTTATTCTATTATTCTTTTTTCTGGAAATTCTTTTGATATACAAATACATTAATGTCTGCGACGCAATTAAGAATTTAATTCCCGATTGATTGGCGCGTAAATGTGAAAGATTATTCTCGATATATGGGACCGAACGTTGAAGAATGTCGAGCATTCGAAAATCTCGATATTTCTTATGGGAGCATTTCGCGTAATGTGTCAATTTCAGATACGTCCGCGGCAGGGGCACGCTCGGTGAAGAATCACGAATTGCGAAAATGAGCGCGGCCGTAGAAAACGGCGTGGACGCCTCGCGGAAGCCGCGCGGCGGCGTTTTCTCGGAGGCGTTCGCCAAACGCGCGCAGCCCCTCGAGGAAGGTGAGTCCGACGACAGCCCCTGGTCACTCCTGGGCAAGGTATTACACGGGATTCCCCGCTGCTGCTTGGGGAAGGAAAGATAAACATCGTGTGCGCGAGGTTTCAAGCCTTACGTCCGCCGTGCGAAGCTTCTGCCGGAAATCCGTGACACTTGCGCGAGCTTATCTCGAAAGTGACGTTAATCAAGCTAAACATACACCACGTCACGTTCCACTTCATTAAATGAACGCGATTCTTAATTAATTATATTTATCATATTTATTTAACTGTGTTGTACTCTCTTAAATGGATTTAATATAAAATTGTCAATGACAAGCAGTGAAGAATTTACAGAATGGTCTCAGTTATATATAAGTATAGCACTGCAAATCAATGAAACCTTATTGAAAGAATCCGTGATATTTAAAAAAAAATACATCTTATAATATTTTATATGAGATAAATTTATAGCAATATATTTTGTTAAAGAAATATCTGAGTTTAATCCTAAAAGTCTTGTTCATTTTTTTGTGAATTTATTACGTTTTAGGAGAAAAAAATTTAATGTGTATATAATTCTAAATATTAGTTATACGTGTTTCATTTTAGATGTGTGTATTTTTCTAAAAAAGTCTAAATAAAATAAATAAAAAATTCTTTAAAAGCTACATCTTGCAAATATTACTTACTTTTTAATGAAATCTTACTGCTATAATCAATGATATAAGACGAAGGAGCAAAGTGTGAGTATTTCACTGATTTTTAGTGAAATATGATTCTTAATAAAATCTTGTGTCATTGCGTTAATCACTGGCATTTTCACTGATTCAATTTAAGAGACTATGCCATTATCATATGTTATCACTTTTCATACTTTAAATGTTCCATTGTTACTACGATTTTAGATCACGTAGATAACAGCTTGCATCATATATATTTCAAAAGATTTAATTATTAGATTAGATTATTTATTTTTATTTATATTTATATATATTTTATATTGTATATAGTATATAATTACCACTTTATTGCGATATTTAAATAGTACATATCATGTCTACTTCGATTCGTGCTACACATGAATTTCCCCTATAAGAGTCCGATATATATTCAACCGGTGTAATAGGCCATAAAGAATCTCGCTCTCGTTGAATAGACACCATAATATCGGCACGGATCATACATCAGGTTATTCCTTATAGTTACCGTCTGACTGCGACTCCAATATATCTCCAATCGAGACAGCACACGTGTAGCGATAAAAAAGGGAAAAGGAAAGAAACCGGGAGAGAAAAGTATTTCGTGTTTAAAAGTTTTAAGAGATTCTTTTCAATTCACAGTAGCAAGTCGATATATAAAATAAACTAGCATCTCTTTTTTTCCTGGATATTCCAGAGCGACATATTTCCAGCTTATTTAAAATGAATGAACTTCCGGGCGCGCGTACACCGGCGAAATAGTCCGCATTTATAAAGGATCATCTCGACGGCGATTCTCGCAGGTGCGCCGATTTCGCCGTAACTCGAAGCTTCATACAGTCGTAGAATTCTGCTCTAATTGGAGGGAGAATATTTGCCTCGCTTACACTTTGCTTGTAATTCAAAACATCGCTAATCCATTAATCCCGTTTCTCCAGCGCGTTGCCGTACGGAAGTCGGACCAGTAAACTACGCGCTCCACCGGATATGTATTAAGTGCAAACTTAATTTTCCTGCTACCTGTGTTTACGTGTATTACACGATTGAACTCGTTGCAATACCTCGGGCTGCATCTGGATACATTCGGAACACGCGTTTCCGCATATGTCGTGTTTGATATTTTATTAAAAATTCTCGGTGACCTTATATAATTGATTAAAACAGTAAGATTTCACTTAAAAAATATGTAATAATTGTGTATATTTGCAAGATGTAGCTTTTAAAAGATTTTCTACTTGTTTTAAAATTTGCCATTTTTTTTAGAGAAACACACATAGAGATCTGAAATAAAACAGATATAACTAACATTCAGAATTATATACAGATTATTCTTTTTTTATTTATTTTATTTTATTTTTTTTTTTTAATTTTTTTGCTTATTGTTGCGTTAAAAAAAATAATACTTTTATAACGCAAGGGAGAATTTGCGTGTCGATACGAGGTAATTTATCAATGTCAATTTTCATTAATTTTCCGATAAGATTCGCGCTATAATCTGCGCGCGATTTTAACTTTTATTACCGGTCGGTCATTCATTTTCCTCGATGTCGAGAAAGTTAGAGAGTTGTACGACGTGATAGATAGCGGTCGATCCGGGAGGTCGCAACACGCATCTCGGTTATCCCGGAAGCTGGAATGATACGCGGTCGCGGTCATGATTTGCGACCGCTGCATTGCACTTTTCAAACGAGACGCGAAACAAAATCCCGCTTGATATATACGTAATATACGCCGGTCTAACCATCGGTTTAGCGCATTACTTGCAGCCGCGATCCGCGCGATTTCTCTAATATAATTAGAGCCGCGGCTTAAACCAACACTTCCCGTCATAAGCCGTCCCATTCCGGTAACGCTACTCTACCGGGTTACATATCGCTTTATCTTATAAACCGAAACGGGGCTCCTGTTTCGCATTAGAGAGCCCGGTCGTACGATATCGATAGTTTCGAGTTGGTGTAAAAGCTCATAAAGAATCCCGCTTCCGACACACGAGAGGCGCATAATATCGGAATATGAGCCGTATTTTAACGCGACTCCACCGCCGAGGAAACCAGGAGGAGGCGTATCTCTCTCCGTGTTCGTAACGTAGACCTAATATACCTCCGACCTGAAAGGGCTATCCAGGATCACGTGAGCCAGCCGTATGCACTTTGGCGCATATACACCCACCCATCACACAGATCGTTGTGTGCGGCCAACCCTCGTATCGACATCGCGCGAGATATTTCAACGCGGTCGCCTACTTTTGCGAGGAACACGTTTCGCTTCATGCGCTGCACGCGAAATTTATCGTCTTGGCAGCCCGTGCCGACGAGCTGATTCATTCCACCTTCGTCGAGTCCTAAAAACTTGTGAAACGAACATGTGTCTCATTGTTCGATTTTATAATAATTTATTGTAATACATAAATTTTTTTTTTTTTCTACAAAATGAAAAATTTCTGAAATAAAATTTAATACACGAGATATATAATTCTTTGAGATTGCTATATCACTCATTTTCTTCCGCCAAAAAAAAAAAAAATACTTTTGATAGTTAGATATTTTCAAATTTATTTTACAATGCTATTTAAAAAAAAAAATTTAATTTATTTTTCTGATTCTAGACAGCGCGAACGATGCGAATGATTATAGTTAACCCCCGACGCGGAAGTATCTTCTCTCTGTGAAAGGGTGCAATTGTTTAGTGGAGAGAATTGTCGGTACACGAGGCGCTATAGAGTTTCCTTTTTTTACTTAAGACAGTAACGATCGCGCGAGATTATTTGGTGAGGGTTTGACGTTTCTGATGTGAGTGCTCTTCCTATCGTGTATTTAAAGAACTGCTACAACCTCGAGATCAAACTTCCCTGAAAAAAGAGGTCTCTTTCTCTTTGCTGATCTACCCGTTTGAGCGTGTTTTTTTCTGCTCATCCGCGATCAATCGGCTTAAAGATGACGGACAGATATCTGAGCTGACGATATAGCAAATCGTTTAATCGAAGATATTGAAAGGGCTTTTTTTTCTATCCTGCATTGAGATTTTCCATTTTTATAACACACAAACATATAATTTTAAAATATTATATTATCATTATATTATTATTATGTTATTAGTTTCGTGAACACATTTTCTAAATTATAGTTTAAACGCTTTTTGCGTGTGTGATTTTTGAAGGAAATAATACATAGAGAGAGGGAGATTTTTAATATACTAGCAACTTGATTGCACGATTGCGTTTTCTTTTTGTTTGCGTTGAGGATACGTTTCTACCTTCGTAAAGTTCAGGTTCTCGACCTTTGTGAGAACGAGGAGCAATTTTGCGACAAATCGTTTCTCGAGATCTGGCGATAATACTTTCTTCCTCCGTAAGACTTCGCAGGACGCTTCAATGCTTTTAAGGATTTGGCTGGAAGACGTTTGGCGTGATCCTAGGAGTTCGTATCTTGTCGACAGAAGGGACTTTTGTCTTCGGCAAATGAGACTTGTCGATAAAATACGTTTCCGATGCAGCTTTCTCCGGGCACAGGAAGCAGTTTAATTGCGTTTAATTGCAACTCGGGTGCAACAAATAATCCGCGATCAGGTTTGTTTTCCCTCTCGCTCCCCCGCTCCTCCGTTGTCATCCTCATTACGCGATGAAACTAAAAGCTTGCTTCGCGCTTGTACGAAAGTTTCGAAAGCTTTGGTGGCGCGTCCATACGAAAAATCGAGCGTGCGCGCGATTAAAATTGAATTAAACGTAAACTGGTAAATGTAAACTGGAAAACGTCATTAAATCTTCACCGAGTAGCGGCGATGCGTGGCAGCGCGAAACTCGTTGCTAATGCAATTACGCGTTCTCAGCGGAGCGTGATCAGCTTTAAGCGATTTAAAATTTTCGAATAAATTCACGGGATGATTTTTGTCCAATGCAGCGCGCTAATTTTTGAGAATTGTATTTTGTCCCAGTCTTCTCTTTTGATCCACTTTCCGAGAAATGCATTTTTAAAGAAAGTTCCCTTATGATATATATTGGGTTGAACGGAAAGTTCGTGCCGTTTTTTCGGTCTTCATCTCTTAGTAAAAAACGGAACGAACTTTCCGTTCAACCCAATAGTTCGTTTCATAGGTTTTCGAATAACCGTCAATAGCCGAAAAAACACTTTTTGGTACATTTGAAATTGGTTATTAACTGGTTTATTTCAAAACCTGTGGATCGAACTACAATAATTTTGATCTCATTTGAAAGATAATTTAATACCGAACAAAAAGTTTCCTATAAACATAGGTCGAAAAATGCTTCCTTAAAAAGTTAGCGCCCAAAAACCTCTAAAATCACGGTTATTTTTTACATTTTTACAAATATCAGAGAAAGGATGCGTCTTTTAACAAAAAGTACCGAAACAAAAGTTGTAGAGAATTAAATTATCTTTCAAATGAGATCAAAGTTATTGTACAATACATCGCGGAACTTTGTCGTTTACAGTTTACGGAGCTTTACGAATTTTGTTTACCACATCAAAGCGTCGCCGACTGCATACGCAACTCGCTAAATTTGCGTTTAAGCTCGCGCGCCGAGTTCTAGAATGTGTTATCCGATATATTATAATTCCGTCGCCGCTAGCTCTCGAGTTGGTTGTTTATCAGAATATAGTTATTGTTTTCCTTTGACGATGACATGCCTTAAAAAAAAAAAGGGGGAACAAGAATTCCTTCGAAATGGATGTAATTCTTTCATTGATTCGTGCCAACAATATCTTAGGCTTATAAATATCCAACTTCGCGAATTTATAAATATACTACAGTATCAAAGCAAAATGTCTCACATTTGCTTCTGTAAGATTTCTGCTAAAGCACGTTTGATAGCGCGATATCATGAAGGCAACGAAGATCGCGCGTCTGTCCTGAGGTTGCTCGGGTGCCTCTGCACCGAGCTTCCTCTCACAAACTTGTCGATAACAGTTTGGCAACCCTCCGGGCCTTTCCACCTTCGCGCCACGACCGCCGAGTACCACGGGAATTCAATTATCTCGCCGTTCGTACCACCAGGCCAGGCGAAGATAATGCGAGACGAACTAGCCCGGGAGAGGACTCGGCCATCTTGGACGATGTCCGGATCCGGGCTCGGGAATTCCCGGACTTCTCGCACGTCTCGGATGAAAGGATTAAGCGCGATCCGATGGGCACTGTGCTCACTACGTGCCAGCGATCTTCGCAAAGCGGTTACTTACTCCCGAATCGCGCCCTGAGCGAGCTCTAAACCTTACAATGCCGACGTAACGGGCATCTTTTCTTATCGCAAACCGTATTTTTCAAGAATCTTAGATCTTTCTATGAACGCGCGAACACGTCATCATTTTTGCTGTTGCAACCTATAGCGCATTTTCAATTTTTTTTTCTCTTTGATTGCAGCTCTCAAGACTTTGAATCATTTGAACGAGAAAGGCGAGGCGCTTGCTCTTCAAGATGACCTCACAACGCACCCCACCCTGGCCTTGATGCGGCGCATCCTTGCAGATGCACAGGTAAATGTCTCTGTGAATTTTTCGCAAAATTCAAATTTAAACCATATATTCAATCTATTTTGATTTTTTAATTGCGGAATAATTCTAATTCGAAAAACAAATCAAGCGTAATTCGGTTACGTTAAACCGTCAGATGATGGAGCACGATATCTTTGAAACACGCTATTACAAATTGTCTCGCGTCTCGAATTCCATGGAAACGGCGAACTTGATTTAAGCAGCCTCTACGCCAAGAGGTTAATTATCGCGCAGATAAGGAGCTATCCGCACACACACACACACACACACACACACACACACACACACACACACACACACACACACACACATTGATATCGAAATCTATTGTCTATATCGAGAACTGCTGGCGTATTATATATCGTCAAACACACTAAATCGTGTTCTCTGTTTAACAGACAAGAGAGCTGCATGTACTCTGCAAGTTTCTTATTAGAAATATCTCTTAAAATAAAAACTCTACAGTAGCACAATTGGTAATTAATTTAGTTAAAAATGACATAATAAATATTAAATATATAGATTTCTTTCTAAAGGATAAACTTTTCTATAATTGTCGAGAAGTAACACGCGCGTTTATTCGGAAAGTAAACCGCTCGAAAACGTTTCTCTAGTGTCGGGGGTGGAAGCAGCCCTTTTGCGCGCGTCGATTTTCAAGAAAGTGAGGAACCGAGGATTTGAAAGGGGTTAATTGTCAGACGGACGAAGGGTCGCTCTATTGATAGCGCGGATTCCTTTGTCCACCGCAAACCATTGTTATCTATGCCAGACTGCTTAATATTTATTATGAGAGAGAAATATTAGATGGCAACTCGGAGAGAAAGAAAGTCGCACGTGGGCGTGAGAAGGGGGAAAGGGGCTGATGGTAATTGCGACGGACTTGGTCTGTCCGGGCGAATAAAATTAACAAAATAAGGGTTGCAGTAGAAAATGTCCTTCGCGTGATGGCGTTTAATTCCTTTGCCGCAGTTGCTTCGTATTATTTGCATTACATTTGAGACTGCTTCGTGTGTAACAACATAGTGTCTATATTCTCAAGATCAATATAGCCACATACACAGTGTATTTATATGAACTTTTTTTTAAAAGTCTTCCATATTTGAATAAAAATTCTACGTTCGAGCGTCGCGAATACGATAGCCAATGATAAAATAATATAACACGATTAAATAAATAAATAAAGATTAAATTAATAAAGAAAATTTCTCTCAACAACTTGCATTTATTTAATAATTTCGTAATTATACGATTAGCCGACATTGATAACAAGATTCGTGGCTACTAATTAAACGAACACCACCCGTCCGGGGGCGATGCTTCTCCGGATGATCGTAATGAAGGCGGAAATTATGACGAAAGCGGGTACTGTTTTCCGTTTAAAATTGAAAGGTCAAATTAATTAAGTTGTCTACATCGTTACGTATATTCCATGCTCGAGTAGGCTTAAAGGCGGATTCAAGATCTCCGTAACGACTTCGCTTACGGACTGAGTGTCGAAAAGTTATTGTTTCATTACCGTCTTTCCCATCTGGGAGAAGCACTCGTGATGAAACATGTAAATGACGTATCATCGAATCATACATAAAAGGAACTTTGCGTGAATTATAGATTTCGAAAAAAAAAAAATTTATGTTATATATATTAAGTACGTTCAGATAAAACATGGATTAAGGTCGTTGTTTTTCATAAAAATTTCAATCTCTATGTTACAATTGAACGTAGCATATATATTTCCTCAAATAGAATTATTTCATATCGAAAGAGGCGCTGTGTTTTATTTGCATTCTAATATCGGTTTTTAGCATACGAGATTTAATATTGAACAATTGTTTGCGGTGTTCGGGGAACTAAATGTGATTGATTTATAATTCAATTAAGGCGCGTACATGGCGAGATTTTTATTTCATCTTAATTAAATTTATGAATATATATGCCGAACAAACGGCATGACCATGAATATAATATAATATAAACACAATATAAATCTCGCTGTCTCAATAATTGCAATATCTGTTTTTAATCGCGCGTTCATTGAATATAAAAATCCGTCCGCTCTGTATGAGACGTATCGCCCGATATTGATTACGTTGTACGCGGCGAATAAAAGGCGAACAAGAACGCGACGTATACCGAACTTTCATTTTGGCGTGTCATTCACGTTTCGCGCGTAACGCGCGTCGAGAGCACTCTCTCTGTTAAAAGAGCCGTCAAACTTGTTAATGCTTGATGTAATGATTTTCGCAGCACGGATAGATTAATATTGGCGCTCGACTAATTTCGCGGCGTATTACCGACGATGCGATGGCGAATTGCAAAGCGTTTTATGCGGCATAATGCAAGAGATGCAATTATCTCGCACAACTACAGAGTCAGATGTAAAACATTATACACATCGGTGCTCTAATTATTATCTTGTTATCGTCAAATTCTTGCCATATTTTACGGTACATCTGTAATATTGGAAAAATTAAATCGCGCGGTATAAAAAGATTTTAATGCACCAAAAATATTTTTTGTAAAAAGAGAAAGGGAGAGTTTGTTAAAGATTGTACTACGTAAAATTCTACGGCAAAATTCCGGATCGGCATAAACAGATTCGAATAATGACATATTTTCAACGAGAGGGGGAGGGAAAATGTCTCGTGAACGAAAGGGATGCTATTTGGATTATAGCTAAATCACACACGACACGAATAAACGCGCATAAACACGTTATCCGACAAATAGCATTCGGACGTGGTGGACGCGGCTATTTTGGGATTAATGCAATCGAACTGATGGCTCGCAGTTTGCTGACGGTGTACACGAGCACTCGAACGTCACGGTGAATTAAAATTGGGCCGTACGTGCTCGCGTTTACAATTAAACAATGCAAAAATCGCGGGAGTAATTCGATTGGCAATGCAATATAACGCGAGAACACTGTTATATCGCGGATTAGCGGAGATAGCTTTCTTTTTCAATCTGCCCGAATACCGCGTATCAATTACATCGATTATAAATTGTAGATTACATTGATCTTATATATGTATATATTTTTTGTTTTTTCTTTATTTTTTTTTATTTTTTTTGAGGATATAATTATTTAAATATAAAATTGAAAAACGATATTTTAAATACATGCAAAGTGTGAAATTCAAAAAAATTTTATTTACTTTCTTAAATGAAATTAATGTATTATCACTGATAAGCAATAGATTTAGTTACAAGTATAGCATTGCAAACAATGGAAAAAGATGCGTTTTATATTTGTAATATTATATATAAGATAAATTCATAGCAATATATTTTGTTAAAGAAATATCTGAGTTTATTTCTAAAAGTCTTGTTCATTTTTTATAGATTTATCAAATTTAAGAAAGAAAGTAAAAAAGAATATAATATACATATAATTATGAATTTGAACTCTATTTATACAAAATGTTACTATAATCAGTAAAACATAAAACGTGGAAGTGTGAGTATTTTTACTGAAAATCAATGAAATGCTCACTGATATTAGGTGAAAAAATCCTGTCACTGTTTAATCAGTGTCATTTTCACTGATTCAGTTTAAAAGAATATTAACTGTCACGTGATCATCGAACGATCAAATGTCAATGACCGCGTCTATCCGTTTCATACATTGAAAAATTGGTCACCTTTTGTTACCCCGACGGGGGTACAAACAGCTCTTGCGTGCATCACAAGCGCCTTTGAGTCAGACCTCGGGACATGTCGCGTTTTCAATCGCGTCTCCGGTACCCAAAAGATGATCAATCGGCCGCCGAGCAATATCCGGCGGAAGGAGAATTTCCAGTCGACGTTTCAAGGCGAAATCGCCCCATTATGCGACTTGCGTTTGAATTTCGATCTCCTGCTCGTATCCACGCGAGAAAACGGAGACTAACAGAAGGAGAGAGAGACGGACGAAATGCGGAAGGCGAACCCGAGAGAATGAGGGGCTGCTCCTGCAATCCCAGGACACATAGAAAAGGAGAAACGTGACGAGGCATATGTAATGTCGCCTAAGCGTGCACCGCGGAACGGATACGCGGCGCTGACGGAGCCGGTAACAAAGTTTCCCAGCTGCTGTATACGATCGATACGCGCCGCGATATCTCAGAGTTGAAACTCCGGCCTTGTTCGTTGCGACGAGAAAAGCGTCGCCGAAAACCTTGTCGAGGCCGATGCCCGAGTAAAAGTTTACGAGAACGATACGGCTTTCCTCGACCGACGCGTCGCGAGCTTTCTTCAGAAATGTGTTTTGCAAAATTTGCAACTTTAAATGTACATCTCACTCGTTCTATTTTTGATCGAGTAGCACGAACTCGGGTGTGTCACGCGTCGAAATATCGACGGTCGTCTCGGGAGTCTCGCGAGACTCATCAAAGTTGCGTGCAGTTCCTGGCAGTGTGGTCGATCGTATCGATCGGAGAAACCCTCGACCGAGCGAGAGAAATTGAAGAAAAAAAAACGCGAGTGCGAAAGAGGGAGAGAGAGGGGGAGTATGCGCTCGACGATGTCGGGAGTAATAAGGACATTCCCGTGGGACGACCTTGCGCGCGTATGTGGCGTGGCCGTTCTCACGGGCAGAAAAAAATAAATGTGCTCGTATAATGAGAGCGTATCTACGCAAATTACAAGAAACGGGAAGAAATACGATTATTCGACGAGCGGAATCTTTGACGCTTAAATTTTGCATACGATACGCGACAACGCTGTCGTAGAGACGCGCCTCTTGTTAATTTGATTCGTACGGAGAGGTAATAACGTTATCATGTCGAGCGCGTCACTTAACCCTCGTGATCTATCATTTTCTATTCCTGAACACTCTCCATAATAGCTCCGATGTTATTTCGGCAAAGTAACTTCATGCATCGCATATAATTTTATATGATTATATATATGTGATATAAAATTTTATCTACAATTATTTTAAAATGAGAGAGAGAGAGAGAGAGAGAAGTCTTTATGTGCGCTGAATATTTAATTTTCAAAAATCTCGATTAAATGCACATGTAAGAAATATATATATAGATATGTGTAAAATATATTAAATTTCTTACCAACATATTAAATACTAAAAAAGGGCTATTGTGTTTAAAAAAATTGATGATTAATAATAGGAACATTTTAAACATTCAAGTATTTGAGAAATGCATACAATGTGAAATGTCACCGCGCATCTCTTTTCCGTGAATATTATTATCTTTAGTAATTAATGTTGAACGTCACGTTGAAAGCTAAAATGCATGCGTTAAGAGCCGTCGCACATAATCACAGATATCGCGCACATAGATAAAAGCCGCAACGAGAGTGCAGTAGACGAAAGGCAGCGGGCGAAGAAAGCCGAGAGGATTCATCAAGAGGAGAGAAGGTAGACGCCATTTAGCGGCTGAATAAACATCGCCGCGAAATGACGAAGAGGGATGAAATGACAAGACGATAAGAGGGCCACTGATTTCACATGTGTATGTGTGTTTTTTTTTTATTCCCACCAGTTTTATCTCGAGCGCAGGAGAGTAATACTTTTTCATTTTTTTAAATAAAACGTTTTCTCTTCGTCTGTGTAAAATGTAAAGTAAAAAAAAGAATGTCCAGTAAAAATATATAATTTTTCTCGTATTGTGGATTTAAATATTATCAAATAAAATATTTTTCATTTTGATATATTTTTTTCGTAATAGTTATATAATATGCTTTAAATATAAAATATTTTTCAAATAATTCAGATATTATTTGAAATTGTGGCACTTTTCTCAAGATATTTATTTTGGTAGCCTTTTTATATCAAATCATTAAATAGTAAACAAAAAAATAATGATAATCAACAATGAAATATCTTATTAAATTACGCAATTAATCAGGCTCGATACGTCCGTAAAAAAAATCACCGAGCGATAATATGGCAGTGATTATTATGAAAAAAGAATTTTTGTCACCTTGGAAAAGTAACGAACAATCGGTCCTTGCGCTTGCAAAATGGACGTTGGGTCAAGTGAAACGCGTTTTTTTTATGACTCGAACCGTAGATTTTACGAGAGAGTGTCGTTTGATCCGACAATCTTTATGTCCGGGAATAAGATTTTTGCTCGCACGATTTAACGGACGATAAATGTATATCACACATAATAAAAAAAATTATAAACTAAAAATAGATGAATTTATTCGATTAAATAACAGCGAGAATATTTTTAAAACTGTGTGTGTGTGTATTTATATAGTATTATTTTCATATCTTAAATTATTTTTTTATTTATGTTCAAATTTACTTATGGTCATCATGAAGGAGTCAGAGTCGATAATGTTTCCTTTCAAAGATGGAAGCTTCTCGCGCCTTATTAGCACAGTTAGTTGCACGGTACATATTAGACAACTTGTTTGTTTGATCAAGAACATGTTTCGTACTCTCGACGGTCGAAATTCGACGTACTACATGCCTCTCTTGTCATAACTTGAACGAACTTAAAGTGTTTACTTAGACGAAGATCGAGTTCGTGTTGTATGCGAAAGCAAATCTGAAGCAAGACCGAATGATTTGGCGACGTGATACTGCTCCCGTAACAAGATCTCTCTTGGAATCATATACCAGATTTTAACAAAGTCCAGCGCAGAAATATATTAGTCTATAAAATGCATTCTTTTTTACATGTTGAATTTTACGTTTACCATTTTTGTTTATTTTGACTGTTAATTTAAAATAATTTTATTTGTACTTCTTTATTATATAATTCAACGTATTTACGTAGCACTTTTTTCGCTATATTTGTCGTTTATATTCCCTTCCGCGTAACAAAGTTATTACACATAGTAGAGCTAAACGTATGCAGAGTGCATTTTTCGGTTGCTCGCAATTTGCGAAGTACCCTCGGCACATTTTTACGAGGGAAATATTTACGAGGCGTTTGGATTAGTACGAAATGTCCGCGCGAAAGCCGGGCGATGTAAAAATTTCGTTTACATGACAGCCACGAAATGCGCGAGGGCTGGAAAGCTGAAAAAGTACACTAGACGTAAAATCAGCGTTATATGTATTTACATATATGAAGGAACGCAGGAATCAAATTATAACATTTAATGTTAATTTATATTATATATATTTATATTATATATGTATAACAATTCATTTGACATTCTTTTAAGACTAGAATCGTCGCTCGAATTATACGCAACAAGTTTTTATGCTTAAACGTCGCTTTTATATTTCGATAACATTTTTATTATTTGGCTATAATTGAAATTTTGTTTTAATTGTTAAACAACGATAAATTTAATATACACATGATTAATTACGTACAATAATACACATATAAAATACATGTAGGATTTTATATTCAAACTTTTATGTTCGATAAATATTTTTCGATTATTCACGGCTCTTTAAATTAGCTTTTTGAATATTACTTATTTAAGTTTCGTGAGCTCTCTTTGCGTTACATGTTACTACATATACGGCGCAAATGAAAAACAGCGAAGCAGAAGATATCATGGTCGATCACGCTTGTGAAAGTCACGATGATTCTTTACACGAGCGTGAATAGCGACGTATCCACAACACGTATCCGCACCGCGTGATGTTTTCGTGAGCATAGATATCGTATGTTTTACGTGCCCTAACAGTAACCGTAATGGATTAACCCTTTTTAACTCGTGCGTCGCTCCGGCTATTGCATTTCCACTCCAATTCTCTTTAGCCGGTGGGGGAGATGAAAGAAAATGTCGCCCGTCAGCTATCTTCAAGCCGTTAGTTTCTCTGTTTTTCTTTTTTTGTATTCTTTTTTTTCTGAAAAAATAGCAGCGGGATACGGTTACGGAGCTTACGCAAAGTTGCGTAAGCCGATTTGACAGCGACATGCTGCTATTTCCTGTCCATCGACGCTCCCTTCCACAGCTGTTGCACAATGCATTCCGATGGACCATTTCGGATCGAACCAAATAATGTAAAGCAATAAGTCAAACGATTCGATAGCGGTTTTACGATAATGTGTCAAATGTGTCGGAAACAATTTTGCGTAGCTTTTGTCATCGAGATTCAGTATCGATTTCTCCGACAACATTTCGCACCGACTGCAATTAATTTTGCACCATAAAACGCGCAATCGGAATATTTTTATATTATGCAGAAAAATATATGACAAATGCATATATGATACATTGGCGAGAAAAATATTTAAATGCTTTAAAAACATATTCAACTATACAAAAACAAGTATTAATGGTTCTTTTTTCTTTTTTTAATAAAGCATTTCACAAAATTCACATAGAGAATGGAAACAAAAATTGGTGCGTCACATAATTATTTATAAAAAATTGACATACTTCTCAAAAATAATAAATTTAACGCCAATTGTAAAAATATATAAATATTGAAAATTTGATATGCCATAACGGAAGTAGAGGCTATTCGCAGGGATTCAAGTGGCATCGGCAGTAATTAAAATTGCATTTCTTCAGTTTCGTTTCGTCGGAGAAGAGGAGCGAAACCAGGTCACGAAAAATCCATCTGACTCGGTCACAGCCTTCTTTTTCTTTTTCATTTCCTCTCCAATCCTACCAACCATGAGATACGGAATTTCGTTATGCGAAATTGGAGGTAATATTTGAACCGACGTGCATATGCAGCCGATTAACTTTTTAATTGCGTCCCTTTAATTTGTCTGTAATATCACGTGGCGCGATATTATGAAATTATTTCCGAGAGAGAGAGAGAGAGGAAGAGAGAGAACTCTATCTGTCATTAATTGACTGCGAAATAATATTTATAAAATGTAAATGTGCGATATTTTCATATACATAGATATCTCGTGTATATTTAAAATTGTACATTTTAATTTGCGCACTTGTTTATCATCTCTTCAAACATGCTAAATGCTGTTGATATAATCTTTATCAATGAAATTGTTTCAACAAGCGTTTTTAACAAACGAAAAATTATGGGAAAGGATAACAAGATTTTTTCCAATAATAAAACAATTAGTTATCAATTAGTTATATCAAAAAAGAAAATATATAATTACATACATATATTAATAATGTATTGAAATATATTGGCATATCAAACGAAGTTTATTATTGCATATCATTGACTATTCGCATATCAAAGTAATAGGTTTATTATTCTCTAGATTAATTTTTGTTCTTATTATTGTACCGTATCGCGATTTGCATCAAATTTGAATAAAAAAAAAACTTCCACAGATCCACAAATATACCGGGATTCTCTTTCCTATTGCATGATTCTCGGGATAGTTTATCTTGTCTCTGCAAATGCAGAATACGGGCGATATCGAATATTTCGCCGTTAAATCGATAATGCCAAAGCCAGAAACCACCGGGCAAACGAAATATTTTATCTGTTTTAGTCGGTATCGAGTAGTGAATTCTAGGATGAAAAATTGTGTATACGTGTTGATCCCACGGAAAAAACTTGTATACATTTTCATCATTTTCTCTGTTACTTGTTTTCGGAGGAAAATATACTTGTTTGAGAAATCTGTCGATTCGTTTACACAAAAGAATTGAACTCATCCAATGTGTGTGAGAAATATCATACGGAATAAAATATTGAAATGATCGCTGTTTTGAATGCGAGCTACGAATAAATGACATCGATTTAATTGAAAACTTTGATCTTAACAATTCTTTTAATTAGAAAGGACATTAACAATCTCTTGAGAAAGAGACAAATCGAGGATCATATTATGAGCTTGTGTAGATATTTTATCACTTCGCGTTATTCTCGAGACTCGAAATTTGTCGCGTACGTCGCGACCTCGACATCATAATTTTCCTCGTGTATAGTTTACCGGTTTACATTTTCTTTAATATTTTTTTTCCCTCCGCGTTTATGAAATTCCGCTTTCGCGAGCTCCGCGGGCGAGTAGGAAATTGCCTTTCCTCTTTTTATTGGGCTTCAAACTTTACTGCCGCCAACGGAACGGTTAAGCCGGTCGGTTTGTGCGCGCGGGCACTCTAGGGTATTTGCATTTGAAACGCGCCTTGCGGCATGGACCTCGTCCACGACAAAGCGGCGAATTGGCTATTTAGCCGCGTCCGCGCGATCCTTAAAAAGCCAAGGGCTTCCGGTACACGCAGAAACACTTCTCCGCGCTCTCTTTCCTTCTCCCTTGACGTGCTCTCCCTGGAAGTTGGGGCTCTTGAACCAGTTTGCAAATGAGTATCATTACGTGCGACGTGATGGAAACCATCTGTCATCGGATTCGAAGATTACGAGAAATTTGTGCTAATAATACGCATGTAATATTTTATCAGAATTATCGAAAAATATCTCATTATGCGCGATTTTAATACGCCCAAATCAACTAGTTTCATTAAAACCATAATTTACACAGATAATAAGAAAGATTTTATTAATTTTTTTATCAATATTATGACACTACTATATTTTTTTGCTTTAATTAAATTTAATATTTTATATTGTTTTGAAAAATTTTTAGGTAAAAAATTCATCTTTATTTGTAATATATTTTAATGAAATACACGCAAGTTTATTTCGCAAAAGAATCGTATTATTCATCATCAAAATTTTTCACATCGAAATGATTTATAAATTATAAAGCTTACTAGACAAATTATTTTATGTTATGCTTCAGAATTACGGATTATTAGCACGTAAACTAAGTACTCAGGAAAAATATTTTTACTGAAAAATACACAAACGCACCAGCATGAAAAGCTTATGAATTGCCAGTGCATTATTTTTATATTTTTTATTACTGTATCTCTTTATATAAAAACGAGAAAACAGAAACGCGGAAATTATTTTTTTTCGTCGCAGTTGGACATTTTGCGACGAATGAAATGTTTTTTCTGCGAAGCGAATCCGGCAAACAATTCTATCCAAATCGAGAAGGCGGAAATATGAACCAGACATTGAGGTGTGTGTGTGTATATGTGTATATATATATATGATTTTCTCATAAACATTTTTCAAAAATATAAAAACTTTATATATATATATAATGTATGACTTATAGAACATTTTGAAAAAAAAATATGAAAAATTCATTGTTTCAAAGAGTTATTTAATTATAAAATAATAAACATAGCTCACATTTATACACATATTTTCTCAAGCAAACTTGCACACAATATTTTATTTTATTTTTTATACGGGTTATATTAATAATTATTATATATTTATATATACATGTATTTTAAGATAGGAATGCCACTATTTTTGTTAATTGTGTTAGCATCGGGGTTATTTATTATTAGTCGATGCCATAGTGGATCCGAGTGCAGTGGACCTGTGAACCTCTTTGGAGCGTGACAGATGGATATAAGCTTGACATGCTACGCAAAATTATGCATCCACGCCTATAATTATCCCAAACGGCGGAAGATGCTGCGACAGTCTCTCTCTTGCTCTTTCTCTGTACCTCACACGCTGTCATACGAAGATACTGATGTATCACCGATAATGAAACTTATAAGTGGACGCTTAATGGTCCTCAAAATTTACATTAATTATCCTGGATCATCATCTTAGAACGGAGAAATTGCAAAATTTTAGATTGTAACGGTCTGCATGTTTCGAAAATTATTTTATTTAATGTGACATTTGTGCGAAAAGGAAACTGTGTACGTGAGAAGAGCATTGTAACAATTTTGTAACCCAAGTTTCCTAAACAGTTAACGAGACGAGGCGGTAATCGTTTTTGGAAATTACGAGAGGCTTCTCGCTGAGAGAGTGTCCTCGGATGTGAACACGCGATTAAATAAGACCTGAACTTCAGACATAAACAGTTACGTAAGTCGCGTAAGCACCGTGTTTAATGTAAGCTTACAATGCGCTCGCGCGCGTCGTTATATCTAAAATTAGTCGCGTTAACTCGGCGCAACAATAACTGATGAGACGTGCCACGGAACCGCAGTGCACTTTGTTGCACACGTTTATTATACTCGCTGTGATTACGCGTAACTTATTGTGTGTACGCAACACCGTAATAACGGTACACGCCTCTTCTGGAAGTAGGACGGGTTGCTATACTCGAGCATGTCGTGGAATATATTTCCTATTAATAACACGAGGAAATCTGCCGCTCTATATTCTAAACAAAATAAAACCAATTCTAATATGCATTAGAACTCCATTGGTTAATTAAATGCCGTGATACTTTGCGCGAATGAGAGAGAATGAGAGAAATAAATTAAGATTATTAGACAGAGATTAGAGTTAGAAACAGATCTCCGAGCGTGATATTTATGTTATCTATTTTAAGCCGACTGTATAATCGTGAACTATGCTGGTCTTCGATTTCCATTTTTGGTGAGGAAAGTACTTCGATGCTCGTACAGAAGCGAAAACAGGTTTACCTTGGGTGCTGCGGGTCTGGCCCACATTAGAAACCTGAAACGGCATGGCGGGGAACACCCGCGACACGAGTGTTATTTTAAATCGTAGCACGTGCCGCGTGTCCTCTCACTCGAGTGGCCGGCGTTTCGGTGGCCGTCTCTTTTCGGAAATGCATTTTTCTTTTCTCTATCGCTCGAAAAAATAACACGCGCGGAAAAATAATACGAGAATTGACAATGAGAATTGTCGTCCTTATCAAGTCATCCGTTCGTGTTATCGCGGTTCGGATGCGCCGAATTAATGCGCCGGTATTCGAGTTTAATTGACATCCACTTTTATTCTCGGCGTTGCATTGTAATTTCATGTAAAATCCCGGAACTCGCGGAATAATACANTAATAAATGTTTCATGTCTCTCGCGGCCCTGCCGATTTAATATTCATCCCCCTTAACATTTATTCCGTTTGGCTCATTAATAATAAAATGTTATTACATGTGTATCGCATGCGTTATGATTATTCCTGCGAAGCGGATATATGTTTGAGCACTCGCTATCTACGAACGCAGATATCCTGTGTAACGAGAAGGATGCTATACATATACGCGTTGTGGAATAGAGCCACTACACTTGAAAATGTGTAAAATGGTTTTCAAGCGAAAAGAATTCGATTAATAAATGCTACTTGGAATATTCGATGCACGTTATTCAAAATCTATTCAGAGGCTCTTGAGTTTTACCCGCCATTTTAATCAATAACTCTGTTTCTATTATATACAAAATCATTGATCGATATAATATTTTTTTTTTATTCGTTCGAAGAAAAATTCTAACGCATCTTTTTTCAAGAGACATCATAAAATTCCCCGAGCTTATTCTGTATTTATTGAAAGAAAAAAGAATGAAAATGTATAGAGATTTTTTTAAGTAGTCTTTTGATTTATCAAAGATTTATTGAAGTAGATCTCGTTATCGTCTTTTCGGTATCGCATTCCTCGATTAAATTCTCGCCGTGTAATGATATCTTGGGACACTTTGCGAGCATTGGAAATCGTTCTTGTCTTCGCGGATTGTCGCCGCTCGAGGCAGAAATCGATATCAGCTCTACGTGACTCGAACCGCTGCAATTACAACGACACGATTCCGCGTCGCGACCCGGCAGATGCGCGGATGTAAAAGCCGAGAAAGAAAGAGAGAGAGAGAGAGAGAGAGAGAGAGAGAGAGAAGGAAAGCTGGGACAGGATCGGATTATTTTACCTCCGTACGTCACGAGACAAATTGCTCCGACGCGGTGCAACGAGGCGGCCGGAATTGCAATTTCATAAATTCGAGTGGCGGCTGCCGCTTCCGGTAATGCGCAGCTACTGCATCATTCTGCAGTCTTCTTACGACGTTCCATCTACCTTCGTCCTATTTTCACCCTATCTCCGCCCCATTCCTTTTTCCTTCTCCCTTTCTCTCTTTCTCTCTCTCTCTATTTGTCTCTCTATCTCCCTTTATCTGTTTCCTTCATGCTCTACTTCGCTTCGCGGCCTATCTATCTTACTTTCCCATCCGAGAGAGGACAAACTTGATAATTACTATATCTCCGTCGTTCCTGCTCAAACGAGTCGAGGAAATTCTCTGGGCGTGTCCGGTTATTTTATTTTCCCGTGGCACTTTTATTCTTTCACAGGGGTCTCCGTTGAATCGTAAAAAAAATATCTCTCTCTCTTTCCTAGCAATCTTTACGCGTTTTTCGACGCGTTAATGCGAGAAAACGCTTCTCTTATTTTTTTTTTTTTTTCTCTTATTCGTGCATTTTTGAATGATGCAAAAATTATGAAAATTTCACGGAAAGTGTTCGTGTTCTGTGAAAAATTTCCGTCCAGATCAATAATGAGAATGGAGTTAATAATCATGAATGCAGTACGGCACTCCTCGTTCATGGAAATTCCATCTCTCTGTTTCTTTCTCTCTTTCTTTCTCTCTCTTTCGTTCCGCGCCGAGAAATTTCCCGCCGGTGTCCATTTTAATTTCTCCGTCGTCTTTTTCCTTCCTCCGACATCTGCATATCTCTGGAGAGCGGGGGGAAAAGGGTCATTCTCAACGATCTTTCTCGATCCTACTCTCTCCGCCCCTTTCCCGCCATTTACTCCTCCACGATAAATTCATTCCGCGACGCCCTTCGCGACTGACAGCCTTCATCTTGTCACATACTATATTTCTCATATATATAAATATCAGCCATCCGGCGACCAGTGCTGCGAAAAGCGCGCTCGTTCTCCCGTAAATGACGGTTCACGTGAAAAGTGAAACATTAAAGTCCACGTGAAACATTAAAAAAAAATATACTCGGAGTTTGTGAGCGTATAAAGGCAAGATAAAAAGTAAGTAACAAGAATAGATAATTAATAAATAAAAAACTTAATACGACTGTAAAATAGAGACAAAGAGAGAGAATATGAAAATATAATATTGTAACATATTATTACTATTTTAACATATATTAACGCGAAACTGTTTATTTCGAAAATATGTAGATATATAAATGCGTCACTTACACTTTCCGAAAAATATTTGAAAAACTCGTAAATATCCTAGCACACGCACACACATGGAACTATAGGGTTATTCGCCTCGCCGCGGGGCTCGCCTCGTCGGGAATGAATAAGTTGCAACCGCGAAAAATCCGTAGGGAAATAAGCCGAATCGTATCGGCGAGACTACAAATTGTCATTCCACTCTCGCGCGAGTAAATTCGATTTATCGCGTGCATAAAAAGAAGGCATTTATCGATTGCGCCAATCTCTGATACTATTTCGTAGACGAGTATTTGCGCAAGTAATCAAGTAAAAATAGCGAGCAGTATTCATTTCACATTTGACGAATTATTTATCGATTTATTTTTCAAATAAAGAATAATAAAATTATACACGTCATTGTCAAAATAAATATTTTATATCATTCGGAATTCTATTAAAAATTTTACATAAAAAATGACGCGCGTCAAAATTATATCTTTATATACGTATAATAACTACCTCTCTTTCCGCAAATCTTGAAATATTTTATTTTGTTCTCTTGTGATTCCACCAGCATGATTGTGTTATTTCTCTCCATTTATTCTTCTTATTTTAAATCCAGTTGTCTTTTTATGTTCGTGCATCGATGCGACGACCGTTAATTGAACATCTTTCGAGCAAAGCGTAGCGTCAGCTCTCTCGACGAGGTAAAGGAGAACGAGAAAGACCATATCGGGTCGACGGTCTGCTGGTAATAATGTCGATAGCATCAGCCACTTCGTATCGCTTCGCGTCCATTGGTGAACGAAAATGCGACCTCTCAAACGAGAGACCCATATGCTGGACACCGCCCCGCAGGTACCCGGTTAACTTAGTTGGACAATATATGGCGTGTGCGCGCGTGATATGAGTAACACCGACCCTTAAGTACGTACAGGCAGCACCTATGTCGAACGAACGAGCCACGGTTGACAGCTGTCTGCATCAGACGGTATGAGAATCTATCGAGCCATTTCTCTCGCGTAAACGCTTTGATCAATCTTGTGCTACGTTTTGTCTGAATAAAATTGACGGAATAATATTTTATTATCCACAGAGAGGTCTTTTAATTTGTAATATATTAATTATCTCGATAAGCTCTTTAAGTAAAAAGCTTCTTCTGAAGTAAAGTTTAGCTTCGCGTCGCGAAGATGCTCGTTCGTGGAATATAGAATCTTTCGCCGACTATGATGTTCCTTTATCTTCTTTCATCTCCGGTTTTGTTTTTAAAGTTCGTTCCTTCGTTGTAGCACTCGAACTCGGAAAACTCGGGGCAAAAGATCGCGAACTTTGTATATCTTTGACGAGAAAGCGAAATACAAAACCCGAAGAGCGAAAAGTCGACAAATAGCCTCAATAATTTCCGGTAAACGAGAGACGTTGGAGATTTTAATTAACAAACGATCCGGACTTTGGATAATACGATCCCTCTCTGGCTAAGAGAGAATGCGTAAAGGCCATTCGGTATGCAAAATACATTGCGAAGATATTTCAAAGTGATAACTGGCTGGCACATATCCGAGGGAGTAAAGTATACTTGGGAGAAACTTTTACTCTCCACCGGAGAGAATAAATCTTGGAGCGAGCGATGCGCCTGTACACCTTGTGCATTTGGCTGGACGTTTCGATGGTATGTACATAGTTAAAGCCGACACGATTGCTATTTTTAATTTCGAGATAGCGCAATTGGATATGTAATGACGTTAATATATTAACGTCGTCGAAACAATGCGAAGATTGTAAATATATACATTGTTCCATTTTTATTTTTCCATCTCACACACAAACACAAAAAGATTGCATTGAAATGAAAATGAAATATATCAACGTGATTGGCGTAAATTGTAAACTGATCTTTCGCGTTACTTTAATAAATTTTATGAAATGGCAATTATACGTGTGTTAATTAAATTTCTTATTATTCAAGGTGCATTGAATTTTCGTTATCAATAGAGATATCTTTATTATACTTGTTAAAGTTAAACGGAGAGATCATACTAACGGTGAATTGCTGGCCAAATTATCGGGATGAAATTTTTAAATTTGGTTGCGAAAGACATGCAGTCCTCCATTTCGTATCCTGTATGCGTCGTAAATTTATGTGGCATACGAAATGCGCGTGTATAAGTTGAGGACGAACAGCAGCAGCAGCAGCAGCAGCCAAGGATTGACGGGATGGAGGGGAGGGAGGGGTTATGTGCCCGATGAAAAATCGCGGATGCATCGAGCGATGCATATTTCATGCGCTACTTCACGATGAAATGAAAATCCCTCTCTTTCTTCGTCGACACGATGACACCTGGGGACTCCGGACAAGTGGTGGAGGAAGGAGAGAAAGAGGAGACGGAGTTTCGCGATCATAATTAGCAAGAGGGGGCAAACTCACGGGGTCTTTTTCTCGCAATTTTAGCGAAATTCTTAAATTACTTGGATTAAGTTTACGGTGATATTATCGAGCGGGTCGATATTCCGGCGGAATAAGCGAATTAGCGAGACGCAATAAAAATACGCGAACTTTATTCTTATCGCACTTTGGTACATTTTCGAAACTTATATTAATTCGTTAGCGTAAAATTAGACATTACTACCGAAGTGATAAATAGATGATGACAGAATTTCTCTCGTTATATTATTAATTTTTTTTTTATAAACGAGAGATGAACATTTTTGAAACACGCAGATGTTACAATCGAAATTTGCAAATTGCAACCTGGACTGAACTGGAATTCATTGAACGGTACAATGGACCGATATTTCGTAATGGCAGAGAAGGGATAATTCGCCGAGGATTACCGGACCGTTTGTATTCTCGCTAGGCCGCCGGATTTTCCGATTGAGAGGCAAGCTGCTGCCGACAGTTCTGAAAATAAACTGATATTCTTTTTCTCGTTTGCCGCTTGCCAACGGTCGCGGCAGGTGTTGCTGCTTGCTTTCCGTCAGCACGTTTCGCTTCCCTCTTAATCGTAGATTCTCACCGCGTGTGACAGAGTCTCTCACCCGCCATACGAAAATTACTCATTAAACTCAGCTGTCGATCTATACGTGAGTTTCTTTAATAAAACGATCTCGTTGCATTAAAGATGCATCTCGCACGCTGATACATCCCAGATTGTTAACACCTCGACGGGAATGTCATCATCCTATGAAATTAATCGAGAAATAAAATATTGTTATTTACTGTATCCATCATTAAAGTCAGAAAGCTTCAAGTCAAAAAACTTTATATTTTTAATAATTCAAACGTAATTAAGAGATAAGAAAAATATATAAAATATGTATAATGTGAAAAATTGAAATATATAGGAAAGAAAAACTGAACTTGTCATAAAATGTCATAGAGACCATAAAATTAAGAATGAAATATCGTTATCCGTTATATCTTCGTTAAATCTCGAAAGCCAGGTCACAGAAACTTTTTTAATGATTCATAAATATTCACAGTAGTTAAGAGATAATAAAAAATATAATGTTGAAGAAAATTGAAATATAAGAAGGAAAAACTATACTGTAAGATACAGTTTTCTCCACGATGTGAGGCGAAAATTGCTATCCGCCAAGAGACTTTCCAACAGTTTCGCGGTTTAGATGACACACTTTTAAACAAGTTGTCGTGAAATGACCCGCTATTAATGCCGGAGCAAGATCGTCCAACGGTGTCCCATGATCCTGATTTGATGCGGAAAGATTCGGTCTGCCCAATTACGGTGTTCTCTTCGTTATGGGTCGAGCGCATCTCTCGCGCAGGGAGCTTCGTGTACGACAAATTGCGCGGCTAATGACCCGATCGTTCATTTAATTGTACGGGCACATTTGCGCGGCGATTGTACGCCGAAATTGTTTCTCGCGTCCGCAATCGACGATTCGCCCTCGAAGCATAATAGAAATTGGTAGAGAAACATAATATCGGACTTTCCGCCCTTTCCCCCCTCTCCCTTTCCCCTATAAACGACAAACGACCGACGCGATATAATCCGCCGTTAGTATTTACATCGGCGTTTGTGACTCCGGTCGCGCGCGAATAATCCGGAACCCGTTGTAGTCAGACATTGTCCGGAATAGTGAGAGATAACTAAACGGCCGAAAACTGTTCGCCAACTAACTTGGTCGTATAATATCGATTTTCTCTCTCCGTCGACGAATAATTTCGCGTGTTCCAGCAAATTTACTCCTACGAGCGTTAAATAATTCCACCGCAGGATCAATTATTTGTTAACGATTAACTAATCGAGCGAGTCTCATTTTAACAGAATTGCGGGATCGCAATTGAAATGTTGAATAACTAAAAAGAATTTTAATTGAGAGTAATATTAAAAGACGGATATATGTTTTTACTCAGGTTTTTTACATGAAAATTATGTAACTATAAGAGACAGAGAGAAGAGAGAAGGGGTCATATATCGAGGTGCCCTCCAGCCGGTATTGATCCTTCCTGCGGAAACACTATGTACGGACACTACCGGAGACCCGGTTTAACAGCGTTGCGGCAGCGTATACATTTTACAAGAGAGCGACGGTGTGTTTAAACATCCGGTACTAAAGGCGAAACTACTCTGCGGCGCGACCGGCGGTTTTCGCTCACCGCTCGTTTCCATTCGACGAGAATTTATCGTCGCGATCCCGACGGTTCATGACCGTGAAAAGAGCGCGAACACGATCGCTTGTCGATGCCTCCGCATCTTGTGGGGCGAGAGGGAGGAAGCGCTCTGGAAACGCAACAAGTTCGCGAGATGCCTTCTTCCTTTCGTTATCCTTTCGTGTCGTTGGAACTTGGCCAATCATGATCCCCTCGACGACCACTCACCCGTTTCGCTGTCTCTCTCTTTCTCGTCTTTTTTTACTTTTGTTTGGTGCATTTCTGCCTCTAAAACATCCTTGATAGCGCTCGATTACCGGCTTGACGCTCGCGATAATTGATCTCGTGCAAAATATATCGAGTACCCTGGAGCAATTTTTCGTAAATATTCTCATAAAAGTGTAACAGACACATGGTAATTCTTAATGTCATGAGAGAAGAAGAAAAAGACATTTATAATTCATTGTATATCATTTGTATTTCGTTCTCAATATTTTGAGCGCAAAACTCGTTAAAATTCTTTTTTGTAAAATACGAATCAAACTTTTAATAAAAACTAATTTAAAACTTTTAATAAAAACGAATTTTACTTGTTTGATCTTGTAGTAACTTGGGGATTATTTTCGCTCATGGCACCGAATCTATAAGGCCGCAATTAGAAATTTCCCACGTTTGACAGCGCGTCATTAAGCGATTACCGGAAGCCGCTTACATACGCAGCGGCTTTGGAAAGGCATATTCGTGCACTGCTTTCGGTCGCATATCGAGACTGCGAATTTCAGAGAGCCTCGTTTGCGCTTCCGATGCTGCGGTGCGCCGCAACGATCGACTATCTGAATCCGCGAAACGTTCGATTTCGGCCGCATCCTGCGAGACGTCACGACGATGCGGCCTGCATTCGCGATAAAACCGCACTCGCGAATATCTGCTCTTTTAAAGTCAATTAAATTAAGATTTTCGACGCAGATGTTACTCGCAGAAAATGTTTTGTCTAATTTATCATCACTAAAAAAAAACTGGCTGAAACTTCATACAAAGTGTCTGCAGCTTTTTTGCAGACATACTGTCTGAATTTTCAGACAAAAAATTAATTTTTAGAAAATTTTTTACAGGGATGTGAATTCCAAAATAAAGATATCTTCCTTTCTCGAGCAAAGAGAGGGACTTCTCTTTGAAATCCCGCTCTTTACTTCCAATTTTCTTTTTGAATCAATTGATATTTTCTTTCGAATATTAAAGAAAGCTTTTTAGAAATTATTTTTCTACATTATCGAATTAATGTTTACAAACCAAAAGTAATAATGACTTCGAATTATGCAAGTGAAGTGAATATCGATCTAATAGATATTAATGACATATTAATATAACAGTTAATACGTTATCAACGGAAAGTGTTAGCCATTAATAATGTAAATCTTTCCTGCATATAGTCATGAATCCCCAATTCTATATTACAATTAGCAGCTTATACTACTGTTTCAAGCTAGAATTTATTCATCAATTTATATTAAATTTTAATTATTATATATATTAATATATGTATATATTTTTTTAATTGATCTTAAATTACCTGGAATCTCAATTCAGTGCATTTAAAGTTACATAAATGATCAAATCAAGCTATTAACAACTCGCGCCGTGCGTCATCGATTTCTCCTCTATCCGAAGTCAAAGATTAAGAATCACGCTTGATTCGAGTTCGATTATCATGATGTTTCCACTCGATGCATCATGATATCTAATCACGAGAAATATATATCATCGATCTATCCTAACGTACGAAGCCGCATGTCAATCCAGATACGGGAGAGCCATCTTGAGCCATTATTCTGCACGAGGGATTCTGCAGTCGTTTGTATAAATTAGCATTTCTACGGACAGCAGAATAGAGTCTTATTGATCGCCGGTCAAAGGGCTCCACTTTGATTTTACACCCGGTGCGACTAATAATCCTGTCTCGGGACTCGGATATATCGTAGACAAATGATGAAACTATGAAGATAATCAAGAATGTCATAATTATACAGAGAATGTCTTATGTAGGTACAGGTCGTATTCTTTATAAAAATATAAATATCTTTTTTTCTTTTGGCAAAATTTCCTAAAATGCATCGGTTTCGAGATATCTCATTTTTTAATGTCAATACAATTTCCTGTTTCTTGATTCTTCGTGTAAACATTTTGGTAATTTTATTATAATTTTATCTAATATTTTCATTACATATGAAAATTAATGTCTATTTTATTTACGTCAGAGCCAGAAAGCGCATATTTTGTTGACATAAGGAAATTTATTTTATATCAACCCAAATAGAATTTTTTTCTCCCTCTCTATTAAAGTGTTTCATTATAAAAAACTAAATATTAAACTTACATATAGATATTTCACTATACATATAGATATTCCAAATCTGGCATTAAAATTTTTGTTTAGCCATAAAATTTCTCTTTGTCTTAAATAAATGAAAAAACGTTAAAAGGAGTAGAAAAAAAAAATTGGAAGGGTCGGCACCGAAAAAATATTTATTTTTTACCTCGATATTTCCCTTGACTAAAATGTCGTAAAATGAAAAATTCCCGCGAGATTTTCTCAAAGGCATTTCTCCCCTATCTTTGCGTACCTTCAGGATTTCGTAGTCCGGAAAAATAGCGTCTTTCTTATCCCCGGAGTTACTCGTAATGCGACTGTGAAAGAAATACGACCCCACGTGTACCGGGCCGTTTCTCTGTCTCGCAATTTCAGTGATTCGTGCCGTGACTCCGAAGGCGCGTTTGACGTCGCGCGTGCGAACTTCTGAATAGGCGTAGGCGTTATCAGTCGATTTCACCGCGGCGTGTAAAGAGCTTTCCGTACGCCCGCTATACACACACGGAAAAAAAAGATTAGCAACAGGAGCTAATATATAGCTGTGATAGATAAAATGTGTCCTTAAAATAAGGACAGCTAATACTGTTGCTGCCCAAGCTAAATGTATTAGCTATTTTTTTTTTTTTTTAGCTATTTTAACGCGTCGATGTTGTCAATGACAGCGTCGCAGAAACAATTAAACAATTGTGAATCGAAGATTCGCGCGCATACCCATAAACTTAGCTGCGCGTGCTAAATGTTTTAGCTATAAAGCATATTCCGCAATGTATGCGCATAGTAAGAAATTTAGGTACGGTTGCTATCTTTATAGCTGCTCGTGTTAATATACGCTTTCAATTTCAGCTAATAAATTTTCATGCCACAGTGAATTTTTTTTACCTATAATAACTAGTACTTAGCTATGACACTAAGGCGATAGCTCTTACAGCTAAGTTTGATTCAGCTACTGAAATTTAGCTGCTATTGTTAAGTCATTTTTTTTGCGTGCAATAATGCAATGAGCCAGCCGGCAAGCTGAGTTATAATAATATGCAGCAAAGTCGGGGACAAAACTTTTATCTTGTTATGAACTTGCTCGTTTTACTTTGACGCTTATTAATGTCGTCGATAGTCTCGCGAAAATGACAAACTGCGAGCCGGCAAACTCGAACTTTCGTGCTAATCTTATCCTTAGCCGGATTAAAAAAAGAAATCTCTATATTTTCAAATACTTGTGGCTATATTTTAAATATCTCTCTGAAATCTAGCCAAGAGATTTAATCTCTTTAGATCCTAAAAATATAATTAAAGTATTAGATGGCTTAGTGGATTAAGCCCTCGTCCTCGATCAGTTTTTAGTGTGTCTCTTGCCATTTTATTTTCACTCACATTTTCCTGAACATTTTCCGTTTGCAGGCAAAATTCCGCGTGATGGTGGAGGAGAACGCAGCGACCGGCGCCCGGCTTGACGGCGAGCTGGAACGCGCCAGGGGCGAGTGCGCGACTCTTCGGGGTGAATTGCGCGACGTCCGCGGCGCTCTGCCGATCGTACTGAATAACAACAACGCCGGCAACAACGGCGGCACCAACAGCAACAACAACCCCGGTACGGCAACCGGTGCCACCGGCGGAAACTCCGGCCAAGAAACCGAGGCTCAGCAGCAACAGGAGGACGGCAAGCGGCTCAGCGCCGGCAACAGCCCGATCGAAAAGAGGAGCTCGGCCAGCGATAAATCTGCCAGTCCCATCGACAAGAGGACTAGTCCGGTAGACAGGAAGGATAGAACTAGCCCCATCGATCGGCGAGCCAGTCCCATAGGTCTGTGACTTTTCATTTTTAAAATTTTTATTTTTCATTTTTCATTTTTTAAATTTATTTTATTTTTAATTAGAAATTATTTATTTTTTTTTTACTTACAATTTTTTCAGATTTTTAATCAGAATTTATTTGCACTCTGATCTTTGTTTTTACGTACATATTTCTCGCTTAAAAAATTGCAGTAAAATACTTAAATATGTAAATTTACCGCGAGAAAGTAATCGGCTCGGAATACGATTAGTAGCATAAGAAGCTGTAAATGAAAAGATATTTGCGAATGCTCTCGTCGAACATCTCCCGGGGGAGAGTTTTCGGGGGAGGAGGAGGGGAGAGAGGTTGAATGTTGAAAGTTTATTTCGCGAAAGTATTTTCCTAAAGACAGCTCTCCCCGGAAATGCGCTTAAGGTGGGCGGAAAGTTATCGACTTGGCGCGGCGGGCTTCGGCGGATAAGACTTTTTAAGAAGTTGGCGAGAATGAAATTTTAAGACGGCCGACGCGGCGCGCGAATTGTTTTTCGCATTTCCACGTTTATCTTAACTTCCCCGCCTGAATTTATCCTGTATATCTCGCGCGGTTATGTACTGTTACTTTTTATGACCGGCCATGATTCATAGTTTTCCCCGCGGCTTGAAGTCGAGGGGGAGAGATCGCAAAACTAGCAGTCTTTAAACTACTTATAGCGGCTCCTAGGAGCTCAGTCTTCACGACGAATGCTGGATATTATTCCGTGAAATATCGCGGAGTATATCACTTTGTCCGTTTCCGATCGTTCGCGATTTTCCATCTTTTTAATACGTTCGTTCAAATGCATCCGTCTGCGTGCCTTAATATTACATATGGATTTTATTAACATTCTATGAATTTCAATTCGCTGTCGCTCGAAAAGAAATTTCAACGTGTCTCTGAGTATACATTATATTTCGACGCAAAAACGTGTCGACGAAAGGTCTGCCTGCGAAAGATCAAAGATACGGCATGTACATTATGCAACTCGTGTTCGCTCCTTCTCTCTCTCTCTTTTTTCTCTCTTCCTCTCTCTCTTT
>NW_021850897.1:197019-225991 GCF_003651465.1 Formica exsecta
TTTCCCTGGAAGAAGGATGCCAACAAGCCCACTTAAGGGAGAGTGACCCGCGTGTACATGCAAATTCGGGACGAGTACCAGTCGCCGTCTCGAGTCGATCAATCATGCGCTTCACGTAGTGGTATTCGTCGTCGGGATCGCCGGCCGGGCCGGATCCATCTTATCGAATTCAGTGCATCCTTCTCGGGTTCGAACGGCACATTTCGATAAAGGCTCTGGCTTCATTCCAACGATTTTCTCTCCGCTCGCCAATATAAGTCGTTCTCGGTTCGCTGCTATTCTTCTCTTCGTCCTATTTCGCCGCTCATTTCGAATCCTTCTCGAATCGAGCTTTGTAAGAATCGTATTTACCGAAGATCGTCCTGCGTTATTTAAAAGAGAATTATTCGGTTATGAAATGAATGCGATTGAATTACATTGCATTAAACTCGTTGCCCGTTTGAAATTAATTAGTCAGCGATTTAAATTACACGCTGATTGCAAATAAGCTTTCCATAAATCCATCGTGCGGCTAATTGAACAAAACACATGAAACTTATACACGATACGGTACATACATAATTATGATACGGTTTGCGTTATTGAAATAAAATTGATACATTATAGCACGAACGTAAAACTTCAATTATTAAAAAAATAATAAATGTATAAATGTATTTATTTATATTTTGGAGTGTTGAGATATTTGTAGCATTTTATAAAAACTTTTTTATCACTCGAAAAAGATTCGAAACAAATTTTTTATTGAGTTTTTCCCTTCGTCAGAGCGAAGAAATGGCTCGCCCTGCCGTAGCCCGAGCGAGAAGGCCCGTCGACCGTACGCCCCCGCTTTGGAGAAAACGCGGCTGGGTGGGTCCGGCGGCAGCGTGGATTCCCGATCGGGTAGCGCGAGCCCGGATCGGGGCTCAGCTAACCGGGGGGGTGGTTTTCTGCATCGCGGCGGCAGCGACCGTTCCAGCGTGGAGCGGCTCCGGATATCGACTAACCGCGACTCCCTGCGATCCAGCAAGGAGATGAACGACCACGACCAGAAGGACGCCGATAAGGATCTGGTGGACGGCGACGCGCGTGGCGACGAGGACAATGAACCGCCTGGACCGGCACCGGGTAGCAGACCGTCGTCCCCGGCTAATTCCCTCGGTGGGTAGTCCGACCTTTAATTAATGGCGCCGATTATTAATCGATCCATCTTTTTTTCGCATTTCGATAGTATTGAGTAGAAATGCGGGGATTATCTCGGGTCATCCATTGAGTTATCTACTGAGAACACAGGTGCTTCGGTTCTCGTTATATCATTCCGGAAATACATGATCCATTATAAAAATTTTTTCGCAATCTATTTTATAAGAGAAGAATAAATTAAATATTCGTATTAATTATAAATTTATATATAGAAGAAAATTATTCTCTCTCTTGAGTAATATATTTTCTTCGGTGTTTAGGAATTGGCGATCCGGTGGTGGCGTCCAGACTTTCCAACATTCACGGCGGCGGGCACACAGAATTGGCCAGCGCCAGAAGATTGCGACTGGAGAACGAACGGCTGGTGGCCGAGGTCGCGAGGTTGAGGAGGTTGTTGCTGAGCGGCGCGGCGCGTGGCGAAGTCGGCGCCGAGGACGCCGTGATGGAGGAGGAGGCCCGCTTCGTCGCTCTGGAAATGGAACTGCAACACGCGAAGGAAGCGCTGCAGGCGTTGAAGACTGACCGGAAGCGTCTCAAAGCGGAGAAGTTTGATTTACTCAATCAGATGAAGGCGCTCTACGGTACCCTCGAGGACAAGGAACGCGAACTTCGCGATTTTATACGAAATTACGAACAGGTGAGTCTCAGCGGATAACGTGTAATACTCTTCGTATGTGGTCTGTTGAATACTTTTTTTTATTTTAATAACACGTAATCGTTATATCCGGCGTCGGAAAATATCGTAGAGAATGATGATGATAGCGAAAAAATGATGGCGAATAATAATAATCTCTTACGAGATGATCAAGCAATCGTTTCGTTCCCTTAGACGATTTAAATGCGGAGCTTAATATATCTTCGAAGAAAGATATATGTTTGAACAAAATAGAAATCAATTCTTTCTTTCGTGTAAGATAGTTATAACTTTCGATTTATACGAGAAGGTTCCGATGGAATCGTGTTAGAAGATATTGGAAAGATTCCATAATTCTTTCAAGCTCTGACAAAAATGTTCTGGAATTGGTTTTCTATCCGTTGATAACAATCGACGGCGTCTCTATCTCTCTCTCTCTCTCTCTCTCTCTCTCTCTCTCTCTGAAAATTATTCGGGGGAAGTCACGTTCGAGAATTTTAATCGTGACATTTTTGCATTCCACGAACAAGGGAGCAGTAAACAGTCGAGAAGTAACTCTAATGCCTCTCCGCTCGCAATTTGCATGTTTCATATAGAAGGATCGATTTTCGATAGGGGCTGCGGTGATGAATTAAGGAAAGGCGATGGCTATGAAACCGAGAAAAATACGACGCCGTACTTGATATTTATGAACGTTCAACTATCAAAATTGCCTCGACGTCGCTATAATTTCCTCTCTCTTTCTAACTCGTCCTTTTACCACTATTGTAAAAAGAATTGTGCGAAAAAAAGAAATTTGATATAACGTAAGAAAAAGAGATTATATACGAAAGATATGTAATTAAATTGTTTGAACAACAATTTAATTATTACGATATCCGCTTTAGGATGGCTTACCTTTATGGGTTTTATAATTCCGGCAGTGCTTGAAATAGCATTAGCGAGAGAGAAAGAAAGAGAGAGAGCGGCTACTTTTTTTTCCAGGGTAATATATTAATTGCCGCCAGCATAAAGGGACGACGCTACATCGAGCGTGTGTCTTTAGCATTTATAAATATCCTTTGATATCATTTTGTGCCGTCGCTGTGCATTTCCACAACCTTTAGCATCTAGCGATATCCACTAGCGATACTGTAATGATTTCTAATTTTGAGTTTTTAAATCTCAACGAAAGACGATAAAGATGAAATTGTATCGATAACATTAGAAAAGATAGAGGGAGGGAAAAATAAAGAGGAATTTAATCTCGCCCGTTTCGTTATCCTAACTAGGTAGGTCGCTCGAGAAAATGCGACACGACTTGACGCAGGATGAACGTTTAACTATTAAAGCGTAACAAAATCCTCTGCTCGCGCGCTAAAGCGTCCAGCTAATGAAAATTGAGAGCAACGCGAGAACGAGCGACTAACGAAACCGCTCCGCGGCGGGTTTTAATTTCGCCTCTAATGCGTCTTTATGAAGCGACGCGGAAATATCGAGAGAATGAAAGAGAGAGAGAGAGAAAAGAGCGAGAGGTAGCTTCACCGTTGTGTGAAAATCTAGTTAAAAAACTTTTATATACAATCGGTACCGCTCCAGGCAGTTAATCAGTAATTAGCTTGTTACTTGAAACTTTATTAAACCACGAGCGGCAGAAAAACGTCGTTTACAGATGCCTGCATTGTCAAACGTATATTGAACTTGAAAAAAATATATTATGGAGAAGAGAATTTATAGAAAAGGATACAAATATATATACGCGACGAGAAAGAGAGAGAGAGAGAGGAACAGAAAAGCTATCAACGATTGAAGTTGAAGTCACGCTCGACGGTTGCTCGACCACCGGTTTCAATCTTCTCATGCGCGCATGTCGAGTTGGCAAGCGGAGTCGGTACACGACGGCAATTTTGTCCGTTAAATACTTTCATTAAATTTGCCGGAATTTCTCATTTTGCCGAGACCGTTATGACCGAGTCGCGTGGGGACGCGGTCATTTCAACTCCGTTAAACGAACAACGGCATCCGCCAGCACCGACGAACGTCACCGGTCTCTCCGTGCACCAGGTCCATTGGACGCATAATCTTTCAATTTCGTTGCTTTAAAAAAAAAAAACGCATGTATAATCTGCAGAGAGTTTAAGGTCGACAAAACGATATCAGATATCGAATTTAGCCTCGAGCTAAATTCGAGATTTTTTCCCGGGGATGAGAAACACGAGGATAGTGAAACTCGTGGATGAAATGTCATTAGCGCTGGAGGAGACTCGAGGACCGACTTCGAGAGCGCATCGTGTATCAAGATTGCCCCTCCCCCGGTATAACGGGACCGTTTGGTCTTAAGCCAATGTGTAACGATGTGCCGAGACAGAGAGAGATAATGTGGCGAGCTTTTGTCGCTACTGATTGTTATCAACCCCGGAACAAAGACGCGGTGCAGCCTCGGTTCTCGAAAGACCCGAGAGCGATATTCCCGAAAGGTCTACGTAAAACGGCGCACTCACACAGACGTGGATTATTAAGCACTTGAAAATACCCGGCCACACACACGCACACACAAAAGCGCTTTGCCTTTAATGAAGTTATTTTGGCGAAATGAAAATGAGAATATTAAATTGAAAAATAAATTCAAAGACATCCGCACGAGATTTAATTTGACGACAAAAAATAATTAAATTAAAAAAAAATTAATTTTAATTATATAATTAATTATAAAATAAATTTTAAGTATGTCAAGCACACACATATATTTTACAAAAATCTGGAAATTATTTACGGAAATAAAATAAAAAAGGATTTTATTAATAGTATATGATGAGAATTTTTAGATAATTTTTGAAAAGTAATTAGAGGATACAATAAGATGAAAGAACAAGCAATCTCCCTCTCTTTCTGTCTTTTACTTGATTGGAAATTTATGATAGCAATCATTTCGCGAAAATGCCTTTTTGATGGTATGTATTTATGAGATAGTATGATTTCGCGCACGTAAAATGTTGAGAATAATTAATATTTATTGTATTATCTCCGGATGATGTTGCTGTGCGAAGATCAAAAGAACCACCATAATGCTAGCCGCGGTAATGTTATTGATGTTTTAATAAAAGTATTATTACTCTGCGCGCATGATATCGACGGAGCAACCAGCAATTAATTATTAAGATTCTCCGCTTTTGTGACGTAGGCTTAGTATTCTTTAACGCGAATATTAAAAATGCAATCTTATAAAAACTTATAACGCGAAATATAAACTTGTGGTTGAAAATGCTGTAACGAACAAAAAGAACACCACATTATTATAAAGAAAATTAGTACGCGAGAAGAATCGCACGACTACGCGATTGTTACACGCAAAAAATATTACATGAAATATTTAATAAAATTTTCTTTAAATATATATTTCTTAATAAAATTTTTAAAGAAAAAAAAGAATTTCATATATAATATATTGTCATATGAACCATTTTCATTGGTATTATACATACATTTTAAACACTTTGCATAAATATTTAAAACATTCCATATATTATATATTTTGCATATAATACATATATTTACCATACTAATTACCATAGTGTTTATTCTATCAAACTAAGGACAATGTTTTCCATTTGACACACAGTTTGATCTCGCGAAAGTGGAAATTTCGCTGCTACTTATTTGTCTAACAGAATGACTTCGTTACTTAGAGAAAGGTTCCTGATGAAAATATCAGACTAAACGTCACCGACAGCAGCGGTGTACGCAAGCGCTGTAAGTTTCCTCTCATGTCGCTCTTGTCATACCGAAAAAAATGTACGCGTCGCCTCCGGTTTTACGATAGTTTTCTCTCCGTAAAGCGCGCGCCCGTCAATTTTCTTTTATCTCCCTTTCTTCTTCATTTACACTCGTTCTTTCTTTCTTTTTGCGTAATCCACTTTATCTCTCTCGTGAGTGTCGACATATTACTGAGCCTGGTACACAGACGCGTCTTATAATTTTCTATTCCACGTTGTTTTCAATTTTCTCCACGAGAACACGGCGTTCTCGAGCAGAAGAAGCATTTTTTCCATTATTTAATTTCTCGAGATAACATAATATCTTCGCAATTGCTTATAATTATTTCTGAAATAACTGACAAACTCTTCCAACTTTTTGTCCAGTTTTATAATTTAATCAATTTAATTAATTAATGTAATCCTCTTCAAATTTTTGTTTCACGAATTTGTTGCACAAAGAATAATATAGTATATAAAATTTATTTATTTTTTTAATAAATTATCCTCGATTTACATTAAATTTCATATTGTCTTGAATTTGACACGTGTCATTCAATACGGAGGAAATTTTGACCGATGTAGATATGCGTGAATAAATCTATATTTTCGCGTGCCATCTTCTTTAATCTTCTCGCCTTTGTTCGGTTTCGCGAGTCTTGACATGCTTTCCGGTCCTTCCTGTTTATCATCCAATGTCATACCCCGACGATGCGCTTATGAAACGCTGATGGAATTACGTCCTCGCTGCGCTGAAGCTTCCAAACTACTTAGGTTTTTTTCTTGCAACGCTCTGCCACGGAAAATTGTAGACATTATCCGCACATTTATATACAGTAGCCCGCTTTCAAGGAATTTAATATGCTTGATTGCTTTATGAATGTTTATGAACACAACGATCGCGCTGAAAAATTTTAATAGAAAAGAACTCTGTGCGCGTGTACAAGATGGTAATAAAAAAAAATTCCTCGAATTCTTCTTATAATTTCTATGAAGTTTACAAAATGCTCACTCTTGTATTATTCTCTGAAATAATTTATCAGCGGTATATACTCTATCTGTAGGATAAATCTACCGTAAGTAAGATGAATTAGTATGGTGTGAGAGAGAAAGAGTAAAATCTCGGGGAAACTTCCGGTGTCTTTCGCGTAAATGATGTCGTACTTTCCTCGTCGCAATTATAACAAACTTTGCTCCAGGCGATATAGACGCAATAGTTTTTGAGGCTGAAGCTACGACGTGCTAACAACCGACGCCCGAGTGATTCGCACCGCCTGTAATAACCGTGTTGCCGCAAAGTTTAGCCGATAAACCTTGCTGCAACACCTGTTATACATACGACAGAGTTACTTGCGCTCGAGGAAGAGATAAGTAGATTAACTTTGCCGTAGAGTCGATATCGTCGACGGAGTGGCTAATGGTCGATGGTAAACGTCACGTTTATTCGCGTACTAAAATATAATCGAGTTAACTGCCTTAATCGCGGAAAACGCATCCCTGTGTTCTCGTCGTGATTCTCCCGTTTATTTAATGAACTTTGACCGTAGAATTTCACTTGAGAATCTTTCACGCGACATAAAGAAATTGAGAATATATTTATATTCTCAACGCAAAAAAGGTATTATTAGCTTCATTTTCAACATAATATCTATGACAGAAAATCAAAATAATTTTCTTGTTCATGTCCAGTTTCGTAAAAAATATACTTTATCATTGGATGAAAATAATTTGCGCCGCGCTCATCCTCGATTATTCCACTTAACCGCGCGTAGTTACATCCGTGTATTAATTATGCTTGCAACGTGAGACGGAATTATCAGCGGAGGACGTCAAATCGTGCATGTCACGTGCGTATCGAATATGCGGATCTCGAGTGTCGTTCCGTCTGTTGTTCACTCCGGGCGACACGCTTGAGATAAGCAATGACTGCGCGAAACAGTTTCGCGAACGGCGGGCTGACAATTTCGCGAATATCAGCTGAATATTTGTTCTCGAATTCAGTTTGATTTCCAGCGGCTATTTGCTCTCACCGCCATTATTAGTTTGCCCCCTGTGTCGACAAAATCATCGTCCCGTCAGTGCGCGGCTCAAGTTATTTCTCGTCGTATAAATATCGATTATTATATCCCCGCGCGCGCAATCCGCCCCGAGCCCGTAATTAATTATTAATTCCGCAAACGCATTACAATGTTGATTTTACAACGTCGAAATTAACATTGTTAAACATAGTACTAAAAGTACTGACAGTATTAAAATATAATTATTTTTCGACGACGAAGATATAGATATTTTTTTCTTCGGAGCGATTAAATTTTCGACGTGTATCGCGAGACGGAGGAGAAAGTTACAAGGATCGAAATCGCGGTTTGCCCAGTTTGCCCTTGATCGCCTGTGCTCCTCGCGATTTTCGGAACACGCGCATGCCACGGGTAGATGGTGAAGGTTTTGTGGGAGGAGTTACTGCCCGGACATGGTCCTTTTGACCGTTGATTGCAGCGGATGCGGGAGAACGAGGCGACCCTGGGACGTCTTCAGCAGCAAGGAGCCGGCATACCGTCGGAGGAACGCGAACGGGAGAGGGAGAGGGAACGCTGGAGTCTTTTAAGGGCGGCGAGAGACGAGGCCGATCGAAGCCTGAGCCTCGCGGCTAGTTTGGCCGACAAAGAGGCCGCCCTCTCGCACGCACACGCGACCATAAAAGAGGTGAGTCCTGCTTGTCGAACGTATAATTCTGGATCGAGTTTAATATCGATGGGGTTCGGCTTGGCAAATTCGAGAAAAAGATCGATGACCGCAGATGGGGAGAGAGAGAAATTACAATATATAAAAATTGTAAAAAAGTTAAACATTTCTCGTGCGTAATTTAACAGATCACAAATTTAAATAATTATTTGGTATCTATTCGAGAAAAAAATGATATAACATGGTCAGATGTAAATATACATAATTAGTTATGAAAAAATCCAATAACATATGTAATTTTTTATATAATCATATGTAATAATATCCGAAATTTGACACGATATGATCTTATCTTTATATAATTATATTCAGGGGATTCACATTTCGAAATATATTTCTGCATTAATACAGCTACAACGTCAGCTGGCGGAACGCGGCGGCGGCGGCGGGATCTGTCTGAGCGATCAGGAGTCCCTGGTGTCGTTTCCACGTGGCAGCGTAAACGGCGCCGCGACTCCCGGCGCCGGGAGTAGCAGCGGCGGTGGCGGCGGCGGTGGTAGCGGAGGCTGCGGCATCATTCCCCACGTGAATTCGCAGCCTCCGTTGGGCATCACCGAACTCGGCGTGTCCGTGGGTAACGCGGGCGTCGGCGTGGGTGCCGGAGGATCCTCCGGCGGCCAGGCCGGCGATCGCGGCAGCTGCAGCGCTGACAGCGGGGTCCGCGGGTCCAGCGATCGCGAGAGCGGCGGTGCAACCAGCGTCGGCGGGAATCTCTCGGACTCCACGACGGACGGTGAGTTTTGACAGCGTTTGAACACTGCTTTGGTTTTTCTTCTTTTCTTTTAGCTCTTCGCACGAAACAAAAGAGATATATACTTAGATATTAAAGGGGCAAAGGGGGAGAGAATTGTGCAAGAAAAGGGAGAATTTTAAAACGAACCAACTACATGTCTCCCGTAAATTGTTTGCGCGATGAGCGCCTACGCTTAAGCGCGGAATTGCCCTTTTCTCTTGCAGCATTATACGAAATGAGTCGAGTTAATTAATTTTTTTTCTCGCTAAAATCTTTCTTTATGATTAAAATTTTTTTAAGTATAAGCTGCGCGCGTGTGTGCCGTGCATTAACGTATCTTTTCATAAACCTGTTCGGGAGAGAGAAGGAGAGATTTCGTTTTTAATAATAAGAGTATTTAGGTTTCTTATCTATCTACGTTTATGTTGCAGCGATTATACGAGATGAGTCGTCTCGACTATAATTTTTTAGATTTCGTAGAAATCTCTTTCTCTGATTAAAATTTCTTTAAGCTGTGTGTGTGTATGTGTTATGCATTAATATTACGTCAATGTATCTTTTCGTGAATCTATTCGAAAGATTTTGTTTCTAATATTTCTAATAAGAGTAAGCTTTTTATATATCTACATTCATATTAAAGTTTAATTTTGATCTCAGTTTTAATTAAAATAAATATAACACTCTTGTAGCATTATATAATATCGAAATACGAAGCGACGTAGTCACTGATTTCATAATAGAATCCGTCCCCAAAGACGCGACGCACCAAAAAAAAAAAAAAAAAAAAAAAAAAATTCGAAGAAGTATGTAGATCTATCTCTAACGTTACTATTAATCACAATCGTAGTGACACCCGCTTAGGAGATAATGACTCCGGCGTTTAGGTGCAACGAGCTCCGAGATTAATCGTCTAGTTAGAGGGGATTGCAGTGCACATCCGGCTAAGTACCGGTTTGAAAAATAGTCTGGCGTCCGTCAGCCGCGAATGTTAATCGAACGTAGGTGGTGGCGGTCTAATCGAGCACGCTTCCTTCATGTATTATTCAGCCAATCGCCGTGCCGTTGCATCAAAACGGTTTGATCGATTGGGTTCCTCGGGCAAACATTCGCGGTCGCTAAAGAGCGCGCGGGGGCTCGACGCGCGTGCATGATTTTCGCGAAAGCACGAAAGGATGTACCTCGGACACGCACAGGAGAACGCTCAAGTTTCAGGATTATCTAAAATCTTATCGTGTTACGTTATCAAGTTAAATATTTGCGCAGGATATTGCTCTATTACTTTGTTTTTCAACGTTTCTCACGAGAGAAGGGGAGTGCGCTTGAGAATAACAAGAGAGGATTGATGATATAATCGTATAAATAGACTCCTACATTATACAATTATGATTAACTTAATTTAATTTAATTTAAGAATATATGTAATATATATCGTTATAAAATTAACCAATAATAATTAATCAAAGGAGAGAAAGAGAAAAGTTTCATAATTTTATGTAAAACGATAGTGAGAGTTCTCTTTCGAATTTTTCACGCAGCTAGTAATATACCGTGAAATTAAAAGTTAATTAGTCAATTAAACATTATTCCATATGCGCGCGCGAAATTATCAATTAAAACTTTTTCTATTAACCGGATGGAAATTCTCGCTAACGACCGCGTCCGTCATCTCGCGACGAAAAAGTCACGGGCGTCAAATTACTTTGCACCTTCCAACGTCGCGACATGTCCGCCGTTCCACTTTCAGTGGCGAACTCGCATTATCCCCGGTAAGGGCGACGCGCGACATAAAGAACACAAGCTCGCCGACACCAGCGTGTGAGACCTCGAGGAAAGCTCGTTCTTGACAGCCCCCAGGGAAAGCAAAGGCCTCCGACGGGGGCCCCATCGACACATCCCCGCACTCTTCCTCCCTTCACTCGAAATTGATGTCCTTTATATATTTCCGCGCAGGCACGCCGACAATTACGGTCGAGGGCAGCGGTCTCGACATGGACAGCATCTCCGTGGTATCCTCCATAGCACCACCCCATATATACCAATGTAAGTGTCCAAGAGCATAAATCATCTGATCGTCGTCGTCGTCGTCACGTTACCCCTGTCACTCTCTCTCTCTCTCTCTTTCGCGCTCTATCCCGGCTTCCATCTCGTCGTGCCCTCCCTAATCGACGACCTATGCTGCTTCTCTATGTGCGTCTATTTTCCCCATATATACCAATGTAAGTGTCCAAGAGCATAAATCATCTGATCGTCGTCGTCGTCACGTTACCCCTGTCACTCTCTCTCTCTCTCTTTCGCGCTCTATCCCGGCTTCCATCTCGTCGTGCCCTCCCTAATCGACGACCTATGCTGCTTCTCTATGTGCGTCTATTTTCTCTTTCCCGATACCCTCCGTCTTCTATCGTCAACGATCGCAGGGTGGCCGGTTCAGTCGTTATCGATCGAGCGCGCAGGATTAACGATTAATCGTTAAAATTATTTGACACGATAATCGTACATCGCGTTAAAGCATTTCTATCGTCGTATGCTTCTCTCTCCCGTAAAAATCTTCGAAAATCACGACGACTCGAAAGATCGATCGCTATCGAATTCCGGTCACCCTGTAGTCATTTATCTCTTGGTATGTGTGTTCGTAAGGTATGCGTGCGCCTTAAATACGGTGAACGGTGGTTTCGAAAGGGATCGAGGGCACTCGGCGAATAAATCATCGTTCTTCTCGGTGCGTAAGGAGCCTAAACCGGTGCCGAGAGGGTCCCCCGAGGATGTGTCCTCGATACATAAGCCCTGCCTGCTACACGGCTCGAATGCATGCGCATGCACGTATCGCAAACCTGACAGATGACAAGAACGAGCTATGCCCACGAGAAGGACCTTTTTTGCACTCGAACTCGGATCGCTGCACGACGCGCTATGTGTTCTTTATGTGACTTGCATCGATTACCTTTCGCTATGTCATTAAACAGAATAATAGCTCGAGACATATAAGACTTTGCCGACATGCCGAAATGATCTTTAACATAAAAGAAATAGCGATATGTTTAAATAGACTAAATGATAAATAAATAATTGATGGCTTTTGCGTCAATGATCTCCGATTTAATTTTAATAACATCTTTAATGATATTAATGCCAATTAATTAGTTCTCTTTCTGCCATATGTGCATCTCTTTTAATATTTTTTCCTTAAATATTAATTTTCTCTCTAACGTGACATATTATAATTAAGTAACTCGCGTAGCATAATTCATCGACGGTTCTCCATTTATTAATACGAGTGGGGCTTTCGCATTTATATCCTTCGCATATCTCGTTACATTTCTATGCAATCTACCTCTCTATCCATTTATTTTCTGTTTTCGTCCCGAGAAAATTGTTCTCGAAAAAAAAAAAAAAAATGATACGACGCTCAATCGAGTTTCGTGCTTTCAGCTGCGACCACGCCGAAAGATTGCAGCCCCACGTTGTCGCCGCTGAACGCATTCTCAAGGTCCATGGACAATTCTTCGCTATCACGATCGGTCGAGCAGCTATCCAGCCCGCTGGAATCCGAGCCGAGGAGGAACAAACAGCCGCCACCTGTCGTCGCACCTGCCGCGCATTCGAGATCGTCCGCCACTCGCGGCGGCACATGGGGATCCATTTCAAGGTAAGGAGGTCGCCCCGTTATGTACGTTCAAGGATTTTTCCATCGCGCGACATGGAGTCGAAAATATCTCGAAAATGACATAAATTTATAATTTCGAAAAAAAAAAAATATGTATATATATATTATCCTTTATCGATGCTAATTATATATTAATTGAGCGATACATCGATTACATTTAGCTCGTTACGCAAACATTTAATTGCAATTATCGGAGAAATGCGGAGACGGTAACTGCGTGATAAGCGATGCATTTTGCATGTAAACGCGAGCTAAACTGTTCTGTCGCAGCGAATATAATTGACGCGTGACACAAAACGAGCGGTCGCGATAAATTACTCTGGCGGAAAAAAAAGCGAAAGATTTCCACGACGACATCGCGTTGCGGAATTAAATGGAATGGTTTTTCAAGAGCGCACGACAAGTTTATTGATTTTTGCAAACACGCGCTCGTCTGTAACAGAGCTGCCGCTCTGTTCGACGATTTTTGTACTTTGACGACTCGTAGAACGTTACTTCAACAGAGTACGCGATTACACCACGCAAGTCTCTCATTCAGTTAGTCAGTTTCCTAGCAGTGTGTTACAAATAAGTGAAATGAGTTCGTAACACGATAAAAGGGAAACTGCAACTCTGTACAACGACGTTGGAGAAAGATCGATGTAGATTCGCGACGTGTAGAAATAACAAAGACTGCTGATGCAGAAACAATAGAATCCTTTGAAACGGAACGCCTCTTCGGATGCAGAGGAAACATATTGATTTTTCACATCTGGAAACTACAGCCGATATTGTGAAGCTTTCATCCCTGTGTCAGGTTCGCGAGATGATTTTACCTTAAATGATGGATGGATTGGCTCTTTAACTATAAAACGGGTATCGCTCTGATATAGAAATCTCTTAAACCTCTATTATTCCGCCGAATTGGCGAAAGCGACATTAGATTTATCTTCACCAGAAGAAACTAATCTCCTGTTTTCAGTCAGATTTGAAATCAATCAGAATTTTGACATGAAAATGTATTTATTCTAAATCTAAATCGAATTCTATTGTTTCATCATATAATATTTAATTTTATATAATATTAATTATAATTTATTAAAATTTATTCTTTTTTTATCATATAATATTTCTGACAGAGTACACCTGATTAATGACGTATTATCTCGACACATTAAAATAAACAGAAAATTATGCATCTCGCGAGAGGAGGTCACAAGCAGTAGAAGAGAAAGAGAAATTTATGTTATGTAATAGATATTAGCAAAGTACACAAAAGGAATGATATTCCGTTTGAATATCGATATATGTATATGGATCGGTGTTTTCTCTTTTGACAGAGTGTTCGCCCGTTCGCGACATCGGAAGACGGCAAACAGTACCAGTGCTGGAAGCGGCGGCAACGAGGCTGCGGACGGCTTTGATCCATATCGATCGTGGTCACCGCTCACCGAGGAGGGTTACGCCGAAAAACTTCGTTTGCTCCGTGAAGCGGCCTCCGTGCCCATGGAACGATGGCGAGCTCCGACCGTTTTAGCCTGGTTAGAGGTGGCTCTCGGGATGCCGCAATACGGACCACGATGCGCCGAGAATGTGAAATCGGGCAAGGTAAAGGATTTGTCGATTCGTCCTGTTCCACCAGCGAGCTTTTAAGCAGTTTAACCTGTTGATACGAATGCGGAGAGTCTCCTGGAATCGAGCTTACTACTATTAATCTCAATCGCATGTTAAACATATATCTTTTGTACGCAAAGATCTTCTTTCGAGATTTTGTTATCTCAATGACAAACCGCATAATTCCGATCGAAGCACTCATGATTGGTTGACCACTACTTGCAGGTTCTACTCGAGCTAAGCGATGCCGAGCTAGAGGCTGGTTTAGGTGTAACGCATCCGCTTCATCGGAAGAAGCTGCGTCTGGCCATCGAGGAACATCGGCATCCGAGCCACGTTCGGTATCCCTGCATCGCCCAGCTTGGTCATACTTGGGTCAGTTCCGAGTGGCTGCCGGATCTCGGTCTGGCCCAGTACTCGGAGAGTTTTGCCACCAACATGGTGGATGCGCGTATGCTGGACCATCTGAGCAAGAAGGAGCTCGAGAAGCTGCTCGGAGTCACGAGGAAGTTTCATCAGGCGAGCATCGTTCACGGTATTCATCTGCTGCGTATGCTGAATTACGATCGACAGGTGAGCGAGAATTATAGCAAGCATTATATGATCTCATTAAGCCACAGACGATCGCTTTGAAATCGATACTCTGCGAGGATTAATCAAACGACGTAATTGCGCGGCTAAGTAATACCGTTAAAGAGATGACGTCACGCTTTTGTGTGACAGGCGCTCGCTGTCAGGAGACATCAATGCGAGCAGGTTGACACGGATCCTTTGGTCTGGACGAATCAAAGGTTCATTCGGTGGGCGAGGAATATCGATCTCACGGAATACGCCGAGAATTTGAAAGGTGAATTTTGCGTGACAAGCGATTCTATATTCTTAAAAATCTTTCAACCTTGCATATTATAATTTCTCTTATCGTAAAGAAAGTTTTTTACTTCTACATGATTTTTTATCGTAATAATTATTGAGCGGCATATATCTATATTTTAAAAATAAAAATACGCGCGAATGAGAGAACCGACCTTTCACTTTTAATCTCGATAACACTTCGACGAACTGTCGAAATTGTATTTACGATGAAAAAAAAAAGCTATCTTCTCCGCAGACTCGGGTGTACACGGTGCTCTGGTTGTATTGGAGCCGTCGTTCACCGGCGACACCATGGCCACCGCGTTGGGCATACCGCCGGCCAAACACATGATTAGACGGCACCTAACCGCCGAATTGGAAGCGCTCGTTCTGCCAGCAAGGTACTCAGTCTACTGTCATCCAGAAGCAACACTGGACAACGCTCACTAATCGACATGACGTCGCTGTTCTCGTCGTCAACGAGACCGACGTCTCCCCGGAACATTAATCCGCGTTTGGGCGTTCCACGTCTCGAGAAGGAGCCTCCTTAGAGCGCCTCGGAAATTCGATGTTAGTCTCGAGATCCTCTCGAAGTCACTCGAATATGCCTTCAATCTACTTTCACCGCGCTTTACGTGTCAAATAAGAACCAGATACGCGCTCTCTCTAAACAGCTTGTGTCAAGTCACGCAATAAAACGAGCGTGCCTTTTAAGGCTACGGGAAACGAAAGGAGGATGCCTCTCTTTCTTTGAAATAAAAAGACTTATCGGGCTAGTATATTGCGAGAAGCATCGCTTATTGCTAAAATTTCTTGTATGAAAAATTTATCCCTCGATAAAAAATAAATATCGCTGCCTTGTAGCTAATCGCGCATTGGTTAAAAAAAAAGATAGCAAGGAGACGAACTTTCGATCAAACGTGGGAGATTTCGATAGCTAGATAAAGGACAATAAAATGGAATTGAGCTTTTTTTACGTTCGTCGCATAAAGGCGCTCTTTCGAGGCTCCATTTCTCGAGACGGAGAACGTGACAGGAAGGAATAAGGACCGTGTGTCGCTTTACTCTTCATCCCTCGATCGGCTCGTGCCATATGTCGAACGAAGTCGAATCGTATTCTCCAAACGGAAGTAGCAGGTGCAAGTTATAAAGCAACGAACGACACGTCACGCCGGACTCCGCGTCCAAGTCCACGTACGATGACCAAAGTTGAATCGTCGAATTACATCGCGGATCGTAATAAATACTCGATCGCGATATTCGTCTTCGATCTTTACAGCGATCGAGGCAGCAGAGACTTTTGCTAGAGCATCGTCAATTATTTATTTATTTATAGAAGTGCTTTGTGCGCGCGGACAAAATAGTCGATATAGTGTTTTCCCTTTTTTTTTCCTCCGAGACTCTCTCTGAAGTATTCTCGAGAAACTTTCGCGTTTAATCGCCGCGCCGTAAAATTTCCGAACGAGCCGACGCGCGGAATCCTCACCTCTTTGCCGCAAACGATCGATACTCGCGTCGTAAAATAACGTTAGCCCGAAGAGAAAGAGTTGTTACTGTATAGTCGCTGGTAATGGATAGACAGCTACTTTTTCCAGAATTTCTACGAATAAAGTTAGAGATACCGTGTAAGAGACGCGTATTCGTCAACTTCCGCAGAAAGTTTTCGTAATCGACGGAACATAATTTAACGTATTGCTAGGAAATGTCGAGGGGAAAGTTGTAAATATCCCGAGGATCGGTTCGGAAACGAAGGATATGAAGAGGGAGTGCAATTTTCATCTAGATTTTACGTCACCTTCTTTTTTGAATCGCACTACGAGGATATTTATTTCAAATCTTATAGTTCCAGTAGATGAGTTCTCGTTCGTATTGAATGGATGTCGAGTGGCGCTTCAGGATTTCGCGCGCTAACGATCTCAATCTCCACGAACTGAAATATATACGAATAATTGAAATTAAGCTGAAACGTGAACTCCCTTGACATATCGAAATTATAAATAGAGCCGAGAACGCGCGCGCTCGCTCGCTCGACGATCATCTCGATCGCGATCGATCGCGCGAGCGCCGCTAATCACTCGTAGTCTTAATACACACGCCATACCTTGAATATTATCGGGCATACACACACGTAAATACAGTATACAGTATACAGTCGACATATAATGTACATATACAAACATGCGCGATTATGAAACCACCCAGTGGAAACGTGCCGGCCTCGGTACTCTATTGTCGGAGTTACCCGGGGCACAGTCGCAGCGCGCGATTCTCTGGGTCTGCAAGTCGCACTCGGTCGCGGATCCACCGGTAATGTTTCTCTAATAGCTGAGCCGTAGCCCACAGCTGCCGCCTGCACTGCACTGCGCTATGTACAGCACACGTTAATCTTAGTGAACGTGGTGTAATCCTTGGTCAGATATCAGTGCACTCCCTTCTGAACCCCCTGAAAGACACATAGAAAGCGTCTTCTATTGTTAAAGAAACCCTTATTGCATTTTTCTAGCTATTAAATAAATCATCCTGGTGATTGCCCCCACCTCTTATTGTTAGCTTCCCTCCCCATTCCCTCGTCAATTATTAATAATGCGTAAGAATTGTTTTGTTTTTCCTTATCATCTTACGCAGTTCCCCGAATGTTTCTCTGGCCAGGAATCACACCACCAGTTGCATATTATATGATTCCTTTTATCTTTTTCTGATTTGCAAACTTTGATATTTACATATATCTTTGATTGTTCGATGTTTACTCTCGTTGACTGGTTAGCGAGGCTGGAAATGCGTCCCGGTTGGTCTCGACGAGACCATCCCCGGCGTATTTAGCAGCCCAGTAAACATTATACATTATATTCTATATCGGTGGTGCACAAAATGCTTGTGTATGTATATTTATGTTGTATAACTAGATATTCATTTATGAGATATATAGATTCTATCGTTCTATATCGTCGGAGACACCTGCAGCGAGCCACTATCGATAATATCTAATCGGTTATCGAAGATATCGCGGAGAAATTTACAGAACACAAAAAAATACTCTTAATCAACCGAGTATATTCGAGAATCGAAAAAAAATATATGTTCCGCGTGTCGAAAAAAAAAATGCAAAACAAAAATATACACTTCTCCGAGGATTCGATTCGAGAAGAAGGGTATGATAATTCAGAGAGCGGTCGAGGGACGTTCGTGGACGCGTGTGTACGCGCAAGAAGGCGTGCATGAAAAGTGGTGGTGTGCGTGTGTGCGTAGAAGTCAGCTGGAGGTGGTCCCGAGGAACAGCACCGGCGGTGGCGGCCGTCCGATGAGCACCGCGAGCGCGGGCGGTAGTCTTGGTCGCGGCAGCAGGGCCCTGCATCTACAGCATCATCAGAGCTCGTTGTCGGCCCTTCACATGACGGCGAATCACACCGGCACCGTCGACAGACGCAGATCCAGCCTCAGGGTAATGTACTAACGTTTAGATTCAACGAGAGCCTCCCTGGTCATCCGCGTCAGAATGCCTCGATGCCGCTCCCCCGTTTCGCCTGTCTATGCACTCTTCCTGATTCTTTCCAGTCTGTCGTGAAAGATGTCATTTATTACGAGCTAATTGGGTTGTTAGAAAGAATCATTTTTAAATAGCTTTGTGAACGTTTTTCCTGAATTCGATACATTTGGATGATCTTTAATACGCTTCATGCTTTTCTTCCTTTCTTATTATATATAAAAAAATTTACATTGTATTATATATATTAAATTATGTATGTAGCGGAAATTAAATATCGTATAATTGAGTTTTAAGAGCTGGAAGGAAATAAGGATCGAGTGCGAGATACATCATTTGGAGAGTTTTCTCTCGGCGAATTGCTTCCTTAAAAGCCTATGCTTTAATCATGATCATTGCATCCTAGAAAAATTTATATTTTGAGACATGATATCTGTGTGACGGTCTTAATCCTTTCTTATCATTGGGATTATACTAATGGATTTGTTTCTCTCTTTCTCTCATTCAATTTTTAATGGAAATGAGAATGGTACACATTCTTCTGGCTGAATAATTTTACCCTTCTTTACATTGTGTGTATGTGATAAATAAATATTTGATATTTATTTTAAAAAAGATATATATAGGATGTTCTGTAATATTTAGAGTCCACTTCAGGAATTGATTTAGCACTTAAAACAATAAAAAAATTTATGTAAACATATGTCCCATTGTTTTTAAGAGCTACATTAATTTCTAAAGTAGGTTTCATATATTACGAAAAATTCTATATATAAATTATTAAAAAAGCAACCATCATTTTCTGCGATGAATTATTTTCTCGACATATGTTAATTCAGTAAACTGTGTAATTAATATAATGTAATTGAATGTAATTAATTGATAATCGATTGTACAGCACAGACAAACATTATCATTATAAGCATTTCATTTTAAATGCAACTGCATTGCGGAGCCATTTCTCTCGCCTCATTTTCGCATTCACTTTCGCGCATTTCATCTGTGCGATTTATCAGCTCTTTATTTTTATTAATTATTAGCACGATTGCATGGCATTGCTTAGTTAAAGACGCTCGCATAACGCTACAGCGTAATCTTTTCCCATAATATCTGTAATTGACTTTCGTCGAACAAAAAATGAACGATTATTCCGGATGATAATTCCAAATTGGCTTTACATCTATTAAATTTATTAAAAGGTAGAACAGAATAACAAATATGTATTTTATGTTAAAAAAATTTTTTATGATTATATATATAATTAATATTATCATATTTTATTTTTAGTACATTGAATAAAGCATATCTTTTTGTCTTATATATATGTATATGTTTACAATATATAATGCTCTTCATGTAATAAACAAATAAGTAAATAAGAGTAAAGAATATTAATGTTCAATATATTTACAATATATTTTTTATTCAAAAAAATCTTCTCTACTCAATTTGCTATATGAAAGAAAATTCCTCGTTTAGATAAACCGTCAAAATTTTATATGACGAGAGTCAATGACAGAATTTCACGCTGTGAGCTATGAGCTCAACCTAATGTTAATCATTGTCCCTGCATCCTGTGGATCATCGCAGACCTGCAGTCTTCTTTACTTGAAAAAGGTTCGGTATTTATATACATATATATACATATCCATTGTTTCTCTTTCTCTCAAATTCTTTGTACATTGTTCCATTATGCCATAGAAACCCTATTACGGAGTCGCTGCATCGTTGTAGTCGAATAAACTCAGCACGTTTTCGCAAGGTCCTTAATTAATCAGTAAACCGAAATTAAGTCTAACGTGATTATTGATTTTTAAATTATTCCAATCTGAATTTTAATTTGTTTACTTTTATTACTTGGTCGTTTTCCAAATTTGCGGAAGACTTTGCGAAAACGGTCTTTGCGACAAGTGAGCAAGCAATCGATCGTATCTAATTTTTAGTTCTATTATAATCAATTTCTTTACATGATATAATTTCGGAGAAAAATTGTTTTACGATGAAATTCTTAAATGATTTTGTAAAATATTCATATTTATGTATCAAATCGAATGTATCGACAATCAGATTATGAAATGATTTCGATCGATCGCGAACTCGTGTCCCGTATTCTTTTCTAGAAAAGTAAAGTAGGAAGCCCTATAATCGGTATGACAAATGTATCGGCATCGTGGAGCGACAAAGCATTTTCTCGTGAACGCTTCCTCGCTCGAGAGACAAGATCTTCGATCTCAGCGAAGCGAGAAAGTCGGGGGAAAGGGAATATTTTTTTCGATTAACGCGACTAATTGATCAGCTGTTTGTTTGACGTAACGCTTCGCTGAGATTCGGGCGATTCCTATGGATCTCGACGTCGATCGTACAAACCTGGAAAATGCGAGCAAAGGAGTAATCGTGAAAAGGAAAAGTCTGGCGTGTACAGTAAGGGTGAGGCTTCGGGATAATTGAGAAACTTTCGTTGTCGGTCTATTCGATCGCGTGTGCGAATACCGATCCAAGGTCATCCGCATTGAATTAACGATAGAGAATCCGCTTGCAAGGTAAAAGAGAAAAAGACTGATGGAGTACGAGCCTAAACCTTGCAGTCCGGCAATTATAGAGAACGCAACGGATCGCGAAGGAACACATTTTCTCCTTGTATCTATTATCATCTAATAATATACCTCTTTTCCGTCTTTATAACCCAATCAGATTGCCAGACAATCTGCCGCACTGAGAAAAGGAAGTATACTCGCGCGGAGAAAAACGGGTTTATATCTCTCTCTCTATGTGTGATTCTCTATTTAAAATAAATTTTTACAATCTAAGCTTGTGTGTATGCGCGTTGAAAAACGTAACGGAAATAATTGTGTATATTTTTTATTTGCTCGTAGAAATATTTTATTTACTCTGCAAAATTGTTTGGGAAAATAAATTTGTCGAATTAATCCGTTTGATAATTAAAGCGCAAATTTTTATCTGCCGTATAGAAATTAATACGATAAATAAATTAAAGGTATCAGGGGAAGTGGGCGGGGGAGGTGAGACTAATAGATTAATGAAATATTCAGAAGTCGATCGATCATTCCCGGGTGTAGCCGCGGTGAAATTGCGCATTATCTAATCCCGCGATTATACACGCCCATTCTCGGTGCTAAGTACACCGACGTACGCGTTATGCCACATTGTAAACACTGTATATAACGAGCATATACATTAGCCTAACACGTATCCTCCTCATGTATGTAACCAGAGTGTCCCGTGTCTTAAGGTATACCTTTATAGCGAGTAGCGGTTTAAATTATGCAATTACGCAGCTCGATTTACCAGTAGCCAGACGTTCCGTATTATTTATAGCGGGCCATATTATTTATGATTACCGAGGGGCACCGCGGTGCCCCGCGATCGCCCGTCGTAATCGATTGTGTAAATATAAAGTGGCGATTTCAATGTGGAAAATTAACAACGTGTGGATTTCTTAATCGACCTTATTTCGTCCTTTTGCTAGTTGTCGTGGAGAAGCTCACAGGTATGCGTATCATTAATACAGTCGTAAATTCGTATCTATCTCCCATGTAGTGTATCCCTCTCTCGTAGAAGTATCCCTCACTGCAATCCCGCTCATGCACCGTATCATTTGAAAGTTATCGCGATCAGGATGGGCCTGCCGATGCTTGCTGAGGAGTAACGAAACGAAAACGAAGGACTTTCTTTTCTTGTCGTAATACGTCGTGCTTCCATTCACGCAAAAATCACTTTATTAACCAGCGAATCCTGAATCGTGCCTTACATTCGTTGATCCTCGCATTTCAGCCAAAGATTCAGGGAAATTTAGATAACGAATTTAATTACTTTTGTGCAAACATCACAAACATGCGATAAGAAATCGTATTATTAGATAAATTAACAGAGTGCTGAAAAAATTATAGGTATTAAAATTTATATTTAATACAAAAACAACAAGAATTTATTAGCTATCTGACAGTTCAAGTCGCTATCTAAATTTCTAGGCACTCCGTAGCGCCTTTTCACTCTCAACTCGATAATTCCCAAGCAACGCAAAAATTCAAAAGACATGTAAGAGACATTTAAAAATATTTCAATTTTTTAGTTGCTCTTTTTTTTTTTAGAAAAAAAAAAATCTTTAGAAAGTCGTTTAAGTTTTCGCGTTGTCCGAACCAGTTTTATCGGCACTTGGGCATCTCCCGGTCGCTCGTTTGCTCGTAGCTTCGACCCCTCTAGAAAGTCGAGATCCACTTAAGCCTGAACGTATCAATGAATTTCACCGTCTGAACATACGGCGCCTTTTCACAGGGATCCCTGAGCAGAGCCTTCGGTCTCCGGCCTAGAAGCGAGAAGGCATCACCATCGTCATCTTCGGACACCGGCAGCCTCGCCAGCCAGTGCCAATATATGAGCAGCAGCGTCCGCAGCACCTCGCCGCCGCCACCGCAGCTTCCACCGCGGCCGATGACGACCGGCGGTGGCGGTGGCAAACGGCATCGTCGCGTCAAGAGCATCGGCGACATCGAGTACATAAGCACGGCCGCGGTGAGCACCCCGGTCTGACAGGAGGGTAGGCCCCATTACGCGGGGCCTTACCGCAGTCTGAGCGAACGCGGTTACTCGTCCTCCTCGTCCCAGTACTCGGGCTCGTACTCGGGCTACAGCAACGTCCTGACTGGTGGCGAGCAGCAGCCGTATCAGCAATACCAGCAGCAGTCAGGCGGCAATTATTATCACCAGTTACAGGGTGGCTATTACTCGCCGCAGAGTTCCGGGCCGCCCTTTCCGGGGGTGCAGAGATACGGCAGTTTGGCAGAAGAGGCATGGTCGTCGTGCTCCGCCAAGGGAGACGCGGGTGTCTCGAAAGCCAATCCGAGGACTTACTTGGCTTAGCTAGTCGCCGCGACGTTCAAATCTCGTTGAACGAATGGGTGTGACACGACCGGCACATCTGATGAATTATCTATGAAAAAGAGTGCACACCTTGATCTTTTTTGAGGATTTAAATTTTGTTTGTCTTTTATCTCTTTTGTTAACGATAACTCCATATGAATAGCTTACGGAGAAAAAAAGCAGCAAGGTAATATATTTATTGGAGCTAAATGCTTAATGAATCTCACTATATCAGACGCAGGCTGTATATGACTCAAAAAGATGATTATCGACAAGCTATTGAGAATGTATTAAATGTAAGATTCAGATGTTTCATGTTTCGGACGTAAGAATGCTTCATCGAGGTGACCTGATCGAATTTACAATAAATTTGATAAAAGGATCGATGCCTGATCCCGATATCCTCGGCTAATCATTATTGTTACACTGAATCAAAATAATTAAATAATCTTGTTATGTGACGTGACAACTGTAATAGACAATATGTTAACTGGATTGAAACAAAAGTACGAGCGATTTCGGACATTTTACGAGATACGATTATATCCGGGATGATATTCTAATGGATGAGTAAATTAACCGCAGTTATTTTAGAATTATTCACGATTACAGAATAATTATATGTCGTACAAATACCAGGTAGCATATCGTGACGTTAAGAGGTATGAAAGGAGATCTGACCAAATTTTATTAACACATCGAGACATTTATTGATACATACCGACATATATATACCGACGATATATAACGAGGAAATAAATAGAATAAAGAATATACATATAATTATATATGGCCGTAGATAGGATTAAAAAATAAGCGAATCAACAATTTAATTTATTTAAACTATACTGCGATGACAATATCTCGCAAACGTTTCGTCGGAGCAATTTTTTTATTTTTATTATCGCGAATGACAAACTCTCTATACGCCGATATTTAATTTAGATCGTAAATTTATTCTTACGTGTAAGCTAGCGCGAAAAAATCGTCGAAGAATATTTTTGCTTATGAATCGATCTTTATGAACGAACGAATAATTTTAAAAGTTTTAACATGGCTGAAAATGATGCCAACGACACAAAGTAATATCTTTTTCGTATCCCTCATATATGGTATACACGTTTACGTGTACGTTTATATATTACTTTCTATGGATATCTACATGAGTTTCCTACGACCATTTAAACTGGAAATTTTATCAAAGCTGGAAGCGACACATTCACTCACGTCATACTAAATACTCGTGTTAGAAACTAAGAACAACATAAAATCGCATCTCACGAAGACATCTAAGTCTTCCATCATAGTCCGCGGCTTGATAAGATCGAATATATTCCATTCTTCGTTATCCATGTATCGAAAAGAAGAATCGGAAAATTCAATTAATGTTGCAAAAAATTCTTTTTCTATTACACAAGAATCCTTGAAATTCTATGAAAAAAAGACTTATCGGTAAAAGTTTGACAAAAACTTACACCTCATAGATCACTTTGTGTCATATATAAAAAATAAAGTGATCCGTGAGGTGTGTAAGCTTTTGTCAACTTTTAGCGACTTATTCTCCAAATGATTAAACGGATAATTTTTGATTATATATTTATGATATAATTAATCGACTATCGCAATGTGTGAGCATCGGTAGAAGAAAAACATAAACGAAGCGAGTTGTACGCGATGCAATTTAATTAATCTAACGATAAGTGCCAGAAAAAGATATCGAGAGTGCGTTGTAATTTGGCGTACTGCCAAAATGTACGCTTGGCCCATGTGTTGTATCATTATATTAATACGTACAATCTCCTACCCCAATCTTCTACCCTTCTCCCAGTGTTCATAAAAGTCGCAAAAAAGAGACGATATTTTGCAGATAATACGCATATTTATCGTGATATTTATTCGTAGATTATAATTATTTCCTAATAATACCTGTATGCGCGACCCGCGTTTGGTCGTCAGATTATTTGATTCTACGTCAATCACACTGACGGAGAGAATGATCAGGACCATATGATATGATATATTTTATATTGCCAGACTAGTATTATCGCTGTTTCGCGAGGCAGAAATGGTGAATTAATACGCTAATTATCTCGTGACATTCTCGTGTGTGTATCTAAGTAAAATCTATGTATATATAAATTAATTTAGGTCTAATTTATTTGTATACACAATATATATATATATTCTACATGCGCGACGCGACCAATACCTCGCGACACACAATTTCGAGCGTTCGCTTATATGTATATTGGTTGCGAATCACGCGCGCGACCACAGATTTCAATGCAAACCGTTGTAAATGTGCTCAGTAACGTCTGTATATATTTGTGTGAACTGTATCTAAACATTTGGGAAAAAGATTAAATAAATCATTGCCTTTACTTCCGCGTGGCACATCTTTCTGCGAAATAATCTTCTCAATTTCTGTCTGATACTTATTTTTTTTACTTTTTTATTTTTTCTATTGAACTTATTATAACATTGTTAGTGAAGATAGAACATATTTTTTAATAATATCCTCTGACATATTATCTATACATATATAAACATATAGCAAAATAATCTTAATATTAAATATATATATATAACATATTAATTTTGTGAATAAAATCTTATAATTTTTCTCTATTTAGAGTCTTAGTTATATATAGATATCTCCGAAAACGAAGAAAATCTCCATTAATATTAATATTCATGACGAGAGAGTATACAGATGAGAGGATAAAAGGTATATAATTTCGAGAGCATTCAATTTAATAACATAAACATATAATAACGTAAACATTTAAATTAAAATCATGAGATGTTATTATCCCAATATGCATATACGAGAGTTATTTCAAACATGCACATTCACCATGTTTAAATAAATATTTTAATTTAATAAGCTACTTATATTTTAACATCTAGCAGAATGATAAAATACGCTTATATATGATATCCAAATTTATAATTAGAATGCTTAATATTAAATTAAATGTTTTCGCAATTTCATATATATTTTTTTTATTTTCTCTTCTGTATTTATTACATTGTCATAAATATTAATTAATATTTTCCTTGTCTACAGAGATATCTGCAAGTAAGACTTAAGATTTATTTTAAATAACACATACAAAACGTTATATATTATATAAAGGTATTTTAAATAAAAAATAATTTATATTTAAATTTATATTTTAATTTACAGATGGTATTTTTAAATTTTGTAGAAAAACTGAAATTTTAATTTTAAAATTTTAGCTAATAAGATGAAAAGGAAAATGGCCAAAATTTAGATAACAAGAAAGTTCCGCAACAGACCATGAATATGATTAACAAATGCAAAATTCCTTCTATGAGTAATAAAACGGCTGTAGGGATTATTGAAAACAGTTTTCATGTAATGCAGAAAAACTGAAATTTTAAAATTAAAATTGAAAAATTAAAAATGAAAATTTTAATTTTAAAATTTCAATTTTTTTGCGTTACATTAAAACTTTTTTTTAATAGCCACTGCAGCTATTTTATCACTCATAGAATGAATTATACATTCGTTATTCACATTTATAATCTGCTGCGGATTTTCCTTGTTATCTCGTATTTTTGTCATTGTTTTTTGTTTTGTTATTTCTTTTTATTAGCTGAAATTTGTAAATTACAATTACATGCAAAGACTTTTGTTCAAAAATATTCTTATATTCGATTCGCACTTCTCCACGCGCATTGCACGATAAGTACTTCTGCTGTATCTGACAGTTTATCTGACGGTTGATATTTCTGACGTATTTCAGCGCTGCATCACGCGATGTAGATGGGATCTACGATATATCTCGTGAAAACTTTTTATATGTTTTTTTTATAATCCAACGCCTTGAACTTCTAAGCAATTTTATTTTCAAACCTTCACTTAACTTCGTTCCTTGAGAGATCTTTTGTCTTTTATTCCGCTAGAGACAGGAGTTTCGATTAAATCAGTATTATATGGAACCCATTTAAGCGTCTCATTTTGATCTTCCATTGTCTTTGCGATCAGAGTAGAGAAAGAACTAGCAACAGAACTATCAGTTGTATTATCTGTTCTTCTTTCAATAAGATTATGCTCGCTTATCTCAGGAACTTTTAGTCTTTCAAGTTCGAAACTATCTATCTTCTGTAATAAAACTTGCGAATTTTGACTAATTTCCAAATCCGACTGTTTTTTTAAGGTGAGGTTATTGCCAGCATCACGTGCCGATGATCTTCTTCTTAAACTTTGCCTCGACTCTTCAGATTTTTCAAATAATCTAGATTAAATGAAGATGTTAGATTTTTTGCATACATTTCTTTCTTGTTTTCGAGACAATATATAAAGATATTTCTAATGGTAAAATTTTCATGTTGTTTAACATTAATTTTTTTGTCGAATTTATTTACTGTTATCACAAAAAATTTAATTTTTTGGTTTATCAGAGTTTTTGATGTAACACTTGCAAATCAATAAAATCAAGATTTTTATCACGATGATTTTTATGCGACAACAAAGAAAGAAAGAGAAAATTGCGCAGAAAATTCGATATCTTCTTCATTTAATCCACTATATTTAAACAATGCTGAAAATGATATATATATATATAGTAATTGTTGTAAAATTATACTAACTGGAATGGCATTCTTTGTTGAATTATCGCGTGCGGACATATTATTTTCATTTGTGAGATTATCTTCTACGCACACTTCTCCAAATAAGGATACACGGACGATAGGGAGTTCAGCGGGAGGATTAAACTTGTGATTAAGTGGAGCAAATGATTTCCGCTTATTGATATCGATACAATCATCATTTGCAGGAGCCTTCTCCGCGTTCAAAATTTTAGCCGCTTTCTGTTTCTCGATATTCGCTCTTCTCTTCTCTGTGGCTTTTGTAATCCCCTTTTGATTACTAGATTTCTTCTGCGCTTGTACAATTGTTTTCTTTTTTGTAATCATAACTGAATTGTTAGTAGTCGTTACCGGAGAATAAAAATTATGACGAACAATTCCGACGATAAAAGGAGGCTTTTTCTGCGATTCTTGCTGCTTCTTTTTTTTCTCTCGCTCCACTTTCCACTCTAATAACTTTTTTTTATTTTCATCTGTAATATTAATATGTACAATAATTAAGTTGTATACGTATATTATATATGTACACACACACACACACACACACACACACACACACACACACACACACACACAATGATTGTTACGCAATATTGATTATTTTTAAATCAAAATGTTTTTTACTTAATCAAATAATTAGCAATATTTTATTGACAAAAATAATTAACAGCGTAACAATCGTATTATATCGCATCGACTTACCTTTCTGCGAACTCGTAGAAGAATACGACGATGATTTGTCTCGCTCCACTTTCCACTCTAATAACTTTCTTTTACTTTTATCTGTAATATTAATATATACAATAATTAAGTTATATATTATATATGTATACACTTATATGTATGTATATACATTATATTATAT